>NC_041383.1:1380912-1430393 GCF_002162155.2 Triticum dicoccoides | reverse complement strand
TTGTCGTGTCATTGCTCTGTTTATGTTTTACTTGCTATTCATCCATCATTAGAGGGGGCATTTAGGTCTGTCGGGGCATAGGATGCGATATATGCGCCATGCCAAGTTCTTATAACTGAATCGAAGCAGAAATATTTAGTGTTCATGCTCTGTTCTTATTCTTCAGTTAACAGAGTGCACACCCCCCAAGTTCAGAAACAACAAATCTTGCTGCCGAATAGATGTTAGGCTGTGAGAAAATAACCAGGCCCAAATTGAGAAAAGCCCACCCGCGCAGGGGCACCAACCCAGTTTTATAGCATAGAGGCACCCATGTTTGAAAAAAGCTTCGACTAAATCAAAATAAAATGTTGCTTCGGCAAATAAACCTTTAACAAACATGTACTCCCTCCGTCCTATAATGTAGGACGTTTTTTAACACTAGTGTAGTGTCAAAAAATGTCTTACATTATGGGACGGAGGGAGTACTTCTTTACTTGTTTTTTCTTTAGTCAAATTTTTCTGTCGAATAAATGTTGGGCCGTATGTATTGTACTTTTTTGTTTTTATTTACATATTTGTTGTGATTCTTTTTGTGCATGTATATGGTTCCATGAAACCCAAATTAAATGGGGATATGTGAAAGCCTCAGAAATCATTTTTCAAAATCATCATGTTAAAATTCGATTCAAATAGGTCCAAGAAAATGTTCCTGATTTGCTTTGAAAATATTGGCCTGAGGTAAAATTCAAACCAATATTTTTTAGGAGCACAGAAGTATTTATTTTGGCATTTGAGTTAATCAATAATTATTTGCACAAATTAAATTGCACCCTACACCTACTAGCTAGGGTGGCCCTAATAGCCAGGGCCTAGATACATGCACGCCCACATGCATCACACCAATATATGATTTTGTTTTCTTTTCACAAAAACAATTGGGTACCCATACACTTGCATGTCCATAGTGGCATCTTCCTTGTATTAGTAATACATAGATCAACTAGATAGAACATCAAGCACATATATCAATTGACCAATACCAACTAGATAGAAAAAACAAAAACTAGATAGAATACTTTGTGAGTATGTGGTTTGCGTGTCCATGGCCGGTTTGCATGTCCATGGTTTGGGTCATGACCCATGATTTGGCCAACATTGTGAAGACCGTTTGTGTGGCGTGGTGAATGGGGTGAAGCAACACAAGGCAACACACAAATAATAGCATGAAACGGGTACAACCCATAGCAACCCACAAATAATAGCACGAAACAAAAATATAAAAATAAGGAACCCAACAACAATATAAATAGTAGCACAATCGATAGTTCCACGACATAGATAACATAGCCTTACAACTTAATAATAGTAGCACACAAACATGAACGATTACAACTTAAAATACAAAAATGATAGATAGATAGCTATATAGATTGGGGGCACCAAACTGGTTCATCTCCTTCTCCTCCTCTTGGCGAACGCCACCTCGCTCCTCCGGGCGCCCATCACTCTTGGTTGTCGACGGGGTACGGGAGGGTGTGCATGCCGTTGTAGGTGGGGAAGATGTTGTTGAAGTCGGTGAAGATGTTGTGGGTGGTGAAAGCAATAAACTCACACCCACACCAAAACACTCAGCCGAGGAGGTGGAAGGCGTCGAAGGGGTTGGTTAATGTAGCAAGGAGCGCAACCACAACGCCATTGTGATTGACCTCCTCAACCTGGAACATACTTGGAGAGCCACGGGAGAGGTGGCGGTAGCCGGCCGAAAGGAAGAACTACGTCAAACGCGCCCCTCCACCTTGAGATCGCCCACACCCTAAGGGTGTTCTCTACATAGACGTCGGCGGGATAGAGCCTCTCTGGCACGATGGGGGGAGGGGGGGAAGCGGTAGGTCGGGCCGTTGTACTGCATGGTGGCTTCGGGACCCTCTACTTTGTGGAGAAGAAGGAAGAAGGAGGGCAGATGGGGGCAGATATGAGAGGATGGGGTTGGGGTATGGATGAGGAGGGAGAGGAAATGATAGGTATGGCTTAAATAGCCCTAGTGCGACATGTTTTTCGATTTTTTTAATGGTTTCACCAGGTGGAAGTAATGACCGGGCGACGTTTGGTGGCATCGGGAGTGTGTACACACGCATGGGAAACCAAAGGCTGCATCGCATCAATGGGGGGTGCCCCTACATCAATAGCCCCGCTGCGACGTTTCACAGCTGCACGCGTGTGTGCCATCGGTCGGGGGTCAAGGGGTCATGCTGCCCCGTTCTTCTGTGCGTGTGCCGCCCGTGCATGCATGCATCGTAGGCTCCGATCGAGCATGGAAACGTAGCCTGTTGCTATGCCATGAATCATAGTTAAATTAGTGGGCACCAAAACTCGCTTCGCTCTGACTAGAAATACGCGGCCGGGCGGCAAAATTGATTTGACGGATAACATAATTGATCTGTTGGGCTCAAAAACTTGCTTCGTCGGGAACAAGAATTACGTCGTCGGTCAACAATGTTTCTCTGGTGCGCATCACGGTTGCTTGGACGAGCTCAAATTTGCTCTGCCAGGCAACTTACAAACACTGTTATCAAAAACCTAAGCTGCTGTAGTGGGTACAAAATTGTTCTGTTGACACTGCGCTTCTGGGCACGAAATTTACTCTGTCGGGTACAAAAGTTGCACCCTCAAGCACTAAAATTGTATCCCAGGCACAAAAGTTGTGCTGTGGGGCAGTTGAATACTTCTGTTGGGGTACAAAAGTTACTTTGTTGGGCACTCTGTCAGTCACCAAAGTTGCCCTGTCGGATAAAAGAGTTGCTCTGCCAGGTACCAAAGTTGTTTTGTCACGCTCCAAAGTTGTTGTGTCGGGTGCCAATAGTGTGTTGTCGGGCACCGAAATTGCTTTGTCGGCACCAATGTTGCATCGTTTGGCACCAAAAAATTGCTCTATAGGGCACCAAAAGGTGCGCCATCTGACACCAAAGGTGCTTTGTCACGCACCAAAGTTGTTGTGACACAACCAAATTGCCCCGTTGGGCATGGAAAGTGCATTGTCAGGCACCATACTTGATCTGTCGGCACCAATGTTGGATCGTTTGGCACCAAAAAAATTGCACTATAGGGCACTAAAGTTGCTCCGTAGCGCACCAAAGTTGCTCTATCGAACCTAACTTGCTCTGTCAGGCATCAAATTTTCTCTGTCAGATCACCTAAGTATCTTTGTCACGGCTTGGAGACTTGTACTAGCAACATCCATATATAGTCAAGAGCATTCACCAACGCCATCTATGCTATTCATGCCCAAGTCAAAGCCCCAACCTTTGACGTGGTCTCTGTCGTCAAGGTAGAGGCCGAACCCATTATTCTACCACAATTACGCCAACATGCACCACAATTGCGTTGTTAGGCATCAAAGTTGCTCTGTCGGGACTAAAGAATTGCGGCATTAGACATGAAAATTTTGCCGACGGACACCAAAGAATTGCGTTGTTAGGCAACAAAGTTGATCCAAGGGCGCCAAAAAGTTGCTCTCTCGTGGATCAAAAGTGTGCCTTGTGATACATTAATTAAAGTTGCTCTGACGGACACAAATTTGAAGCATAGTCAAAAGTTACTTGGAACGAGCACCCTTGTTAGAAATGTAATTGACGGAGAAAAGCCATGCATGCTTATTCTAGACGCCAGCCTCTGTACGCCCTATCTTTACCTCTTTACCTACTAATAAAGTGGTTATCGCTTCTGATCGTCTGTCATTAAAATTACCTTCCAAATTGGTTAAAATTACCCACCAATGCCACCCGTGAGTGAAAAAACGATTCGATTTTTCGGACAAAAATCAACGCCTCTTTCGTTGTCTTATAGGAGCGCAACGAGTAGATGGCACACGACGACTAGCAGCAGAGTGGTTGGTCGAGCGCTCTTCTAGCGGCAAGACCAGGGTTGGATCCCCAACTTCCACAATTATTTGATTTCTTTTCTCACGCATGTTCATGGGCCGGCCCATGTGCGGGGCTTCACTCCCCTGTTTTTTCTCATTTTACTTTTTTGTCTTTTCCTTTCTCATTCTATTTTTTCAAAAAAAAAAGTTTGATAAAAAACATAAAATATATGTGAATTCAAAAATCTTTAGGAAATCATACAAAGTTTGCAGATTCAAAAAATGTTGGTGGTTTTGCAAAACTGTTGCAAAATTATAAAAAAAATCACAATTTGTAAAAAATTGGTTGGGAAATAAAATCATGTTCATGATTTTGACAAAATGATCATGTATTCAAAACATATTCGGGAATCTGAAAAAAAATGTCCATAAAGTTTTAGAAAATGTTCACAATAATAATAATAAATATTTGTTTTTTAGTTTTGTTCCCCAATTTAAAAAAGTTCATAGATTCAAAAAAATGTTTGTTGAGTCAAAAAAATGTTAGTGAATATGAAACCGGTTCGTACATTCAAAAAAGTTGTAAACAAGACTAATGTTCATGATTTTTTTTGAGAAAAACAAAATTTTCAAACAAAAAAATGTTTGTCGATTCGAAAAACTGTTCACTGATTCAAAAGTATTTTATGTCTGGGATTTGATTAGTTTTCCGAAAGTCTTTATATGTCTTGGCATTGGGAGTAGTTCGTGGTCAATGAGATTTGTTTTTAAAGTTTTAAACGTTCCCTTGTGCAACATAGTGACAAGTGTGACATGCACTGGCAAACTTATAGCCTTGGGATTTACCACGTCAAGTGCATTGTGATCACGTGAACATCGCGACCATCATCACCTAGGGTGAGAAAAAAAATGGCAACATGGTGAACCACTATGTTAAAATAGAGTACGCTCATATATCGGGATATTGAGTCATACTTATTTCATTAGCCATAATTTTTTTGTCTCCCGTTGCAACACACGGACATATGCGGCGACATGGGTGGATTGCCACGTATACATAAAGAGCGTGGGCTGGTGTGAAGAGGTTCTTGAGCCATAAATATTGGATTAGACGCATGTGAAGTGTTTTTTCTCCCGGTGCAACGCACGGGCATTTTTCTTAGTATGTAGTTAAATTCCAATGGAGACGTACGTACACATAGGGGAGAATATCAGGTACTCCCACCCTTTTGGGTGCTCCCGGTGCACCGATGCCGAAAAACATTATTTAAATATTCGAACAATTCTGAAAAAAAAACTTAGCATATTGACACAACGTAGATGTATCTTGTCACAAAATTTTGAATCAAAATTCAAAACATTGCTCAAGATACACAAATGACGAATTCGATAGCAAATAGTACATAACATAAGTTGGGTTTTAGATTTGGCCCATTATGACATTGATGTCAAATTTGTTATTTTTATATCTCGAGCAATGTTTCAAATTTTGATTTGAAAATTTATGAAAAGATACATCGATGTTGTGTGACTGTGCTAAATTTTTTTGAGAATTTTTTGAACATTTTAAAAATGTATTTCGGAATCGGTGCACCGGGAGCACCCAAGGGGTGGGAGTACCTGATATTTTCCCGTACACATAGACCTTTCCTTCGCGTGTGTCCGTGTTGGGTGCGCGCGGGTGTTGGGTCGGTTCAGCAGCCGGGTTTAAGTACACATGTGGGTACCTTTTGTACTAACTACTACACCCACCGTGAAATAAACAAAACACCTCGATCGATCGATTCCCAGCTTCCGACGCTACTCTCGGGTTTGATCGGCTAGCAACAAGGCCTCTCTCGGATGCACCAATTTGCCAAGGAAACTGGCAACCATGGAGCTGCTCCCCGACGACGTGCTCGCTTGCATCCTCCGCCGCCTCAACGCGCGCAGCCTCGCGGCGTCCCGCTGCGTCTGCAAGGCGTGGCGCCATGTCGTCGACGCCCGGAGCCTGCTGCGCGCGGACCTCCTCCCGCTCTCGGTCTAGGGGATCTTGTTCGTGGAGGAGGTGATGCTGAGCAGCATGCGATTCTTCGCCCGCCCCCTCATGGAGCACCAAATCGCCGACAGGTTCGACTACCTCGAAGACGACGTCTCCCGCCCAGCCTACCACCATCTGGAATTGCTGGATCACCGCAACGGCCTGCTCTTGCTCAGGGACTGGGTGGTTAACCCGGCGACCCGACAGTGCGTGCCCTTGCCCCCGCCGCCGCCTCCACGCGCGGGGATGGAAGCTTTCTTTGACACGAGATACCTTGTGTTTGATCCCGCTGTATCGCCGCACTACCATGTGTTTTCGATCCCTAGAGTCTCGCGCAGAACTGGTGAGCTAACCAAATTCACCGACGAAACGGAATGGCCGCCATCGCCGTACACGCTCACCGTGTTCTCCTCGACAACACGGAGGTGGGAGGAGATGTCTTTTGTTCGAGAAGAAGGAGAAGCGGCCACACGGACTACCATAGCTGACATCAACTTCTCTCCTCGGAAGCACCGCTACGCCGTCTACTGGCGGGATGCGCTTTATGTGCATTCCCAAGACGATTCCATTATACGGTATATATATGAGCTCAACCCTCCTTTTTACTACTACTAGGACATTTTTCTCTCCTTCCTCCATCACGGTTTATAGGGCATGTGCGTCGTTATAGGTTGACAATTTAACTAGCTATATATGTATTATATGTGATGAAAAATATATCATTTGTGCAGCATAACCTTGTCCACCCATAAGTACCAAGTGATTCCATCTCCAATAGGACGTCAAGTGACATATCTTGAATCTCTCTACTTGGGGAAATCCATCAACGGCGTCTACTGTGCACTAATCTTTAATTTGGAGGAACGGCTACGGATTTGGCTACTTAATGATGATGAGGTACGCGGTCAAACAAAATGGGTGCTCAAGAATGACGTGAGCATTCAGCCACTCGTGGGAATAACACATCAACACCTTGGCCTTCAAAACAATGGACTTTGGACTTTGCAAAACACTGCCTACGAACCAATGGCGGAGCAGAAATTTGAATGGGATCCTGACAGCGGCTTTACCCTTGAAGCTGAGGCTAAGGCTCCAATAGATCACTTTCATGATGATATTCGTACCCTAGGATTTCATACTTACAAGGAGATTCTCTTCTTATGGACAAATTGCAAAAGAGTAGTAGCTTACCATTTGAACAGTTCCAAGGCTCAAGACGTGGGAAAGTTACCCGTACCATCGATAGAAACGTCTTTTGTATACACACCCTTGTTGGATGGGGAAATATTAGGAAAATAGTTAACATAGTTGTCGGCATCAAAGTGGTGGTATCAGTCAAATGTAAGATGATGTCACATTGATCTCTGTCACATATGTACCCCCGGAGTATCGGCGGCGTTGACTATTTTTTTGTTCCCTACCTTTTCTTGTATTTTAACTTAATTTATCTTGTGTGTTTCCACGATGTTTTGCAACTGAATGCTGAGTTTGTGCAATGCATGCCATTGTTGGATGGGGGAATAATCAGAAAACAGTGCACGCACTAATATAATCCCTCCGTTTCTAAATATTTGTCTTTCTAAAGATTTAAACAAATGGCTATATACGGAGCAAAATGAGTGAATCTACGTTCTAAAATATGTCTATATACATCCGTATGTGGTAGTCAATTGAAATCTCTAGAAAGACAAATATTTAGGAACGGAGGGAGTAGTAGTCAGCATTGACACGTCGATTTCCCACTTCTTGACTCTTTGATTTCCCACTACTAGTGGTATGAGGGATCAAGTGCGAGATGTGAGATGGCATATTGATCCGATTGGATACTTACCTTCTTTTTGTATTTTAATTTATTTATGTGTTCCCACGATGCCGATCCAAGTTGAGAACGAATGTTGAGCTTGCCAAGCAATGAGGAAACCATACTATCGGCGCCGTGCACCACCTCGTTGGTGCTGCTGGTGTTAGTCTAGGCTTTGTTGTGGCTCGGACGAACGAGTTATCAATCATCTTTGTGTGCACTGTAGTTTAATCGGTAGTTTAATTGGTAGCTGATCCTACAGTAGGGGTGTGTTTGGTTGCTCGCATGCTCCTTTCTCGCACCCAGCGGCAAGGATTTGGGCCGTTTGGTTTGTTGTGGAATCTTTGCTTCACACGAGTTTTAAAGCTGCTAGGAACGCTCGATCCCAGCGTTCTCGCGGGGCCAGACCATGGCAAGCCAAAAGTCGGTCCGCGCCGCACGCACGCGGAAGGGCGGGAGATGCCGCGACGCCTCGAGTGTGCACGCCATAAATCCCCTCACCGCTCCTCTCCCACCTCTCACTCACCCCTTCCAGAGACACCATTCCCTCTCTCCTCTCACCGACAGCGATTCCTCCGCCGGCGTTAGATCAGATTACACCATCTAGTACTCCGTTGCCTCTCTCCTCTTGTACTCCACCGGCGATTGGCCGTCATATTCTATGCTGTCATCTCATTTCACCGGGCTCCCTCAATGGCAGCAATGGCGGTAAGTGCTCAATCATCCCACAATCGTTGCTGCTATGGTAGATCTGTTTGAATCGGCACATTTCGTGTCTAATTTCTTACATGCACGGTACTTTGTTAGTGCTAGGGCGGATTTTAAGCGCTAGGTTTCTTGTTCGTACGGCTAGGGTTCTTGTTCGTACGGCTAGTGTTTTTATTCGTCTTGTTCGTCGTTCTCATATGGGGTTCATAGTTAGCAGATCCGGCACTACATTCCTCAGATCTCTATTTATATTATACCAATTAGCCAGATTTGCAAGATATTCCAATTTTAGTACTGTTTAGGGACGATTCACACTAGCGATTTAGTAGCAGAACTGTTCGTGGCAGGCCGATGATGAATTGGTATCATGTTGTATATCCAGGGTGGGATTTGTGAACCATGATGTCTAAACACAACTAGTGTTCATTCAACACGGTTCGCTTACACCATCCCTGGAGATCATGCGTGACTACTGCCACATGAAGTAAGTTTGCATGCACCATATGAGGTTGTCTTTCCACATGCAGTAAGTTTTCGAATTTAGGATATGTTTGCAATTTTGCTGATGATTTAAAAGCAGGGTGAAAATGAAGGGATGGCACTGTGGAACCTAGGTGCAAGATAAACGATCATTTTATCGTGTCCCTTGGTTCCACGGTATCATCTCTTCATTTGTTCTGTCTCCATTGTTCTTTGAGGCAGCATTTCGTGTTAAATCTCTTGGGACGATGATTAAATCTAGCCACATGGTTGTTTAAGGGGCTCGGGTTGGTGAACCTAGTCGGTTGCAACAACAAAGTTGGTGTGCCTCTAACTTGGTTCGTAACACTGAGCCCCTTTCAACTACTGTGAACGATGATTCGACAGTACCTTGTGGATTGTGGGATGAAATTTATCCTACACTTCCCTTGGTATTATTGCATTATCGTATCGCAATTTGTGGTTTTACGAGGCATCTTTTAATTCTCGGTTACTTGTGTTTGCGCACCCTCCCTGAATTTTGACGATGATTCAATTCTTTAGCACCATGTCTTTCGGGGGGACGATCTTGTACTACCTGATGCCATTCAGAAGATTGTTCTGAATTGTTTTGGTTAGTACAGAGTCATCTCCCCGATCTGTGTGTGCTTCTCA
Source organism: Triticum dicoccoides (assembly GCF_002162155.2). Lineage (NCBI taxonomy): Eukaryota > Viridiplantae > Streptophyta > Magnoliopsida > Poales > Poaceae > Triticum > Triticum dicoccoides. The sequence continues at coordinate 1,420,889 of NC_041383.1, read as the reverse complement.
TATGAGGCTTTGATTTTTATTTACCATTTTTGCATAGGCCTATGATTTAATTTTGTGCCACCTTGTGATCAAGGTATCGCCTTTAGTACCTAGCTAGTGTTGTGCATGATCAGATAATATGCTATGCATGATCCGTGGTACTAAGGGATCATCTCTTGAGTGCTATGCATGATCCCTGGTGTGTTATGAGGCATGTTTTAATTCTCTGCTTTCTTTTGCAGTGCCTTGAGGAAGAGGATGTGCAAGCTTCATCCAATAGGCCGAGGGGTAGACCAATGCAGGTTGGCCACTTCCAAGACGATGTTGGCCCATCGCATTTCTCCAAGGTGATCATGTCTGCTGGCCTGGAGTATCTGCCAATTTCCAACGGCTTCCGTGGCTTCATTGGCACTGTCCCGATCGAGGACCATCACGCTGAAGACGAACACCGGATGCAGCTGGAAGGTGAAGCTGAAAGAGATTGATGGAAGGCCACGCGTAGGCTGCACGCCGACACCGCAGAAACCTCTGCTCCCGCCGAGAATGCGAACCTGCCCTGCCAGCGAGGGAACCCGTTGCCGGCTGCGCAGCCCTTCACTCGCCGGACACACGCAGCTCCACATCTCCTCCTGCGCAATGCGCCTCTCAGGTCTACGCACAAGAACATGGGTAAAGCTGAGAGGTTAGAAATGTTCACTAAGTTTGTGACTCTTCTCCTTCAGATGTTGAGGTCATCCGTTTTAATAGCTAGCACGATTAATTTTCACTCTAATTCAGTGTTTACTTCAACAATTCCGTTTTTATTTACTTTGCATGTTAGAGTTGCTGAAGTCAAACTTTGTAAAATTTGACCAAATATATAGAATTTTTTTTAATGTTTACCATAAAAAAATCTATATGATGTGGAAGTACATTCAACAAAGAATCTAATGGTATTGATTTGTTATTGTATATGTTACTATTTTTGTCTATAAACATTGTCAAAGTTTGCAAAGCTTGACTTTGACCAAAGCTAATATGTGAAGTAAATAAAAACGGAGGGAGTATACTAAACCCAGGGAATCTTTTCTTAGCACCACACACTCCACCAATCCGTTTCGACTCGGGATTTTCACCACGCTACACACGCGCTGGATCGAAGCAATGCCACAGTGCCACACCCACACTGAGGTGAACTGAGACATGACCCATCGTATCAATGCCTGCCACAGGAAAAAGGGCAGTGTTGGGCGCCGCCGGCCCACGCCGGCCCAAATTTGGGGCGGTTGGGGCCGCCCGATACAACTGTGCACAACCATCCACCGCACATCTTCTTCCTTCCCCTCCTCGCCGTCGATGTGGTCAACACGGGGAAATCCATGGCGAGCGTAACTCTCTTCCCTCCCCTGACCCCCCGCGCTGGGGGCGTGCGTCCGTCCTTGCCTGTTAGCCCGCCCCCCGATGCTCTTCGTTGAAAAAAATGCAAAAGAAAAAATAGGTCGTTGACCCATAGAAGCTTTTCTGTTGCCCCCACCCCCCTCGCAGTTCCATCCATGGGTGCTCCTTCTCGGTGCCGGCCGCAAAACAGCAGTCCTCGCCGGTGTTGCCTTCCCTCCGGTTGCAACTAATGCGCCCCACGGTGTCGCTCGCCAGCCGAGCCGGTGGTAGTGAAAAAAGACACTAGTTCCAGCAAGAAAAACAAATGGTGGTAACAAAAATTTGTTGTCCCAGCAAAACTCACAAAAACGGTTGTAACAAAAATGTCCAGTGGTTCCAGCACAACACAAAGCTGCTAGTAGCAAAAAGACGGGAGTGGTTCTAGGAAAAGATTTGATGCAGCAAAAAATCACAGTGGCGATGGCACTACCATCCCCTAGATTGCAGCAAAATCTAAAGAAGGTTCCAGCAAAAAAAGAAGCGGTTCCAGCAAAAGAATGAGGCAACAAAAAATCCATAGTAGCACAACTCAAAACAAATTCGATGTAGCAAATGAACTAGCCGGTTCCAGCAAAAAATTCACTGTTCCAGCAAAAAATGAAGTCGCCGGCGAGGCGTGGTTTTGTTCCAGCAAAAAGTTCCAACACTTAGTAAGACATTTATAGAAGAGATATTTCAACACTTAAAAACACTAAATGAGATATCAACACTTATTAGGATATTTCAACAATATAAAAGCACATTTCACAACACTAAATAAGATATCTCAAGAATAAAAATATACTTCGACACTTAATGAGATATTTCAACTTTTTAAAAGATTCCAGCCATCATTAAGACACTTCAACATTAACGTAGATTTCAACATTTAATGAGACAACACGAATAGATTTCGACACTTAACAAACACATCCCGACAAATAATAAACATATTTCATCATAAAAATTGCCATCAAACATTTATTTGGTCAGATGCATGAATACTAGATGGAGTGCTCTAGAATAACAACATACAAACAAATTTATCTTTCTTTTCTAATAACTGACAATGTTGATAAGAAACATGCACCAGGAGTTCTTCAAGGACTCCTGGATTATCTATGATAAGAAACATTTATTTGGTCAGGACTTACTTTACCCACGGAAATTATCTATGGTGAGAATTATTTCCAAGATTCCACATGATTTTATCCCGGAAAAGGCACATGCTTTCTTCAAGGACTATAATAATATTGCATGGTACCCACCAAATTTGTCCAATAACTAGCGCAGGTTGGCTACAAAAAGCATTCACTTTTTCCATCCGACGTGGGATGCTGCCATGGAGAAGGTCTAATTATGAGGACGACTTGTGCATTGTTGAGCCATATCATCCCGATCGGGTTGATTGACAATTCAAATTAGATCAGCATGTACCATATACCCCATTGTGCAGTTTATACACAATAGATGACACAAGTATTGCTTATGCGTATTGGTGGCGTCTCTTGCGCTCGAAACCAAAGCAACCCCTCTATATTCCCAACAGAACTTGGGTGGGAAACTCTTCGGTGGCATGGACAAACTGGTGGAACACTTTCATCCAACCATTCACTAGTGTTTTCGGCCAGCTTCGTCAAGGCAATATGATGGGCGAGACTCCTATGAGGAGAATTTACCAAATATGTATAGAATGGGGAGAATCATATTTTTCCTCGTAAAATTTTAGACGAGGATCTTGTTATAGTAAAGAAGGTGTGTGCTGAACGGCAAGAGGAGTATCTTGCAGCTATTGGTGCAAGAGAAATACTTGAAATGATATCTTAGGAAGTTACCTCTCGGATAACAATGCTTCGCCAAATTTGTTGCAACGAGTAAGCGACTGGACGAGACCGAAATGCGCCACTAACCATGCTTGATCCCTTCCTGTCCTCAGTCAACCTTCCGTTCGATCCCGCCACTAGCTTTGTCCCGTCGTATGACATTGTCTCGGGCTATAGTAGTGCGAAGAACTTGGTCTTCTACCAGGGCAACCTATACCAAATATGGAGGAACGTGGCCAGAAGGCGGTCGCTATCGTGTAAGGGATGATGAAATATTCGTTGTCAAATATTATCCATAGCGGGGGGCTACACGGTGTTTTTCGGGAGGAATAATGTGGTATTGATGTACACCGAAGGCGTTCCAAGACTCAAGGATGACTACCTGTACTGGATCGACCGGAGGGGTAGGGACCGAGGAATGGTCTTCGACATGGCAACTAAGAAGTCTACACATTGCCTTCCTGCCATGGTTGGTGATGTCGTTCCAGGGCAGGCACGATCTGCTGGTACTTTCTAAGCAACAAGGTAGCAAATAACCAAAACACAAATGCATGAAGAAAGAGTTTAACCAAAACCCAAAGTCAGGGTCATCGTTGAATGCGTATAAGACATGGAACAACAATGGCGAGTCGGACACATTGCTGGAAGCGATGTTTGTCATGCATGAGAAAGAACCTGGTATGAAGGCCCTCAAGATCTGGTGGAGTGCAATTGCTTCTCGTGGACAATAGTTCGTTTGTATTTTTTCTGGCTTGGTACAATAATTTGCACGGGCAAGTTGTTGGTTTGTAGTCCATATCATCTTTGCCGTTTATGCGGGTTCTCTCGTGGGGTTGGCTGTCACCACTGTTGGCCTCGTGTCGGGACCGTTTGGTCGCACCAACTGGTCCTGCGCGCGGCTGCTGCAACACTGGCTGGTGCATGGGGCCAGCCTGTCAGGGTCGTCAGGCTGTGCTGCTGAGTAGATTAGTTTCAACTTCAGGTACTTTATGTCGCTACATCTTTTTAGACAAACTTACAAAACCATGATGAGTTTACGTTCCTGAACTTGTCACGCAAAAATGATTATTACTTATATTTGCAAGCTACATATGGCCAAAGTCAAGACTGAGCATGTTTAAAATAAAGTTGGAACCTGCATTCCATTACCACTATCATACTCATACTTATAGTGAAAAGAATGAATTTTATTTTCAATTGCAAGTGTAGTTGGTCAACGATGTTCATACCTGCTCTATGTTTCTGCATTTTTATTTTTAATTACAACATTGTCAGTGATTTCAAGATGAAGAGGCTGTATCTGTAGTCCTGTACTGGACCGAACTGCTAGTTCTGTAAATAACCAAACTGTAGTTACTTGAAAATCAACTCTGGAAACCAGTATTACTGTATATTTTTCTTTCTCCCTGGATTCTTCGGCTAGCACAACAGTTCAAACAATTATGAGGCCAGCAGCAATTATGGAGAAGCAGATGGCGTGGCCGACGAGGGTGTGGCCGTGGACAAAGGCACGCTTGTGGTGGGTGATCCACGGTGGCCGCGGGAGGATGTCGCAGTGCCAGAACCTGTGAGATCCTGGGTCGGCCGGACCCCCCTCCACGTGAGGACCTCGAACTGTGGCAGCGCCTTTGCCATGTGCAGGTGGAGGAGGCCATCGATGATGTAGAGGTTGCCAGTGTCTTCACCGTCATGGAGGTGTAGGCCGGTGGTAGGGACGGAGATGAACATTGACATCTCCTTGAGTCCGTGGAGGGATGGCAGGGTATCGATGCAGCGGGTACCATCGACGACATCGAATCATAGCATTCGGTTCCCACGGTCGGCCAAGATGACCTTGCTCTCCGAGGCGGTAGGCAAGAAATGAATGGTGTGATGGTTCCCCATGGAGTACGAGAGCTGTGGTTGCCTTATGACCAACTCGGTTTTTGGTGGGACGATCTTGGGTGTTGTGAATCCTTCTTCTTCTCCTGTTGGGGGCATGGGCCTTGGTGGGCGTCAGTGTTTGCACCACCTTGCCATGCATGGCCGCCTGTGTTCGTCGGATGAAAAAGATCCATCTTGGAGAGGTCCAGGCGCTGCAGCAAATACATGTGTTTGACCCAGGTGTCACCCTGCCGTCTGAGCCCGGGTGGGCAGGTCCACATATGTGCTGAGGGCTTTCCTATACCGACGGCTGCCGTCGGCGTAGATGCATATATGCCGACGGCCTTTCTATGCCTACACTATCGTCGGCATAGACAGAGATATGCCGACTCCTTTCTATGCCTATGGCTTCAGCCATGCCGTCGGCATATATCCATCTATGCTGTCGGCCCCGACAAAAGGCCGTCGGCATAGAAAAAGTCGTCGGCATCGATAGTTATTCCGGTGGTGTATATTTATGCTCTTCCAAAGTTTTTGCTCTGTAGGAGGAAAATATTTCCTAGCAGCAACTCTGAATACTAACTGGAATTCTCTACACTATACCTATGTACTCCCTCCTTTCGAAATTACTTGTCTCGGAAATGGATGTATGTAGAACTAAAATATGTCTAGATACATCCATTTCTGCGACAAGTAATTCCGAACGGAGGGAGTATTATTTGAGCTAACTTAACACTAGAGTAAACAGGGAGCAGCCACATTACTACACCGATAGCAAATTAAGCCCCGGAGTGAATTCATGCGTGCATGCATACACTAGCTGCAGTTCAAAATGAGTTGGTGAGTCATTCAGAGCACCGCCTCGATCCTCTGTTGGTTGTTGAACATGTAACGACGGGGTTTGTGTTTGATCATACGGAGGCCACGCATTGTCCCTTTGCCTTTGCCGTTGCTGTACGCTACCTCCATACCGGTGAAGAGGGCAAATTCCTTGACGGATTCCATCTCGTTCCACTCCTTGTTGAATTTCATGGCATCCAAGAAGTCGACGACGATGAACCTACCGGAACCGAGGCTGACGATACAGGGATTGTGCAAGCTCTTTGGCTGCCACTCCTCTGGCAGGTCATCACGCGCCCAGATCCGCATCTTGTCCGGCGACAGCTCCTCCCCTCTGACGACGCCCGAGAGGTCGGCAGCGCAGGGGAGGTTGTTTGAGACGCCAAACCAGCGTCCAAGCTCGGGGGCGTAATCCGCCTTGCCATTGAAGGGCATGAGCCAGTTGCCAGCTTTGCTCCACTCACGAGTCGCGATGTGGAAGCAGTAGGTGCCGGTACCCTCGGCGCCACAGATGGAGAAGCAGATGCTGTCGCCGACGAGGGCGTGGCCGAAGACCATGGCGTGCTCGTGGTGGCTGATCCACGGCGGCAGAGGGAGGATGTCGCAGTGCCAGAACCTGCTAGATAAGGCCGACGGTCTGAACCCCCTCCACACCAGGGCCTCGAACTGCGGACGCACCTCCGCCTTGTCCGGATGGAGCAGGCCATCGATGATGTAGAGGTCGCCCGTGTCATCCCCGTCACGGAGGTGTAAGTCCGTCGGAGGGACGGAGACGACCATCGGCATCTCCTTGACCCCGTGGAGGCATGGCAGGGTATCGATGTAGCGGGAGCCATCAAGGATGTTGAAGCGTAGCATGCGGTTCCCGCGGTCGCCCAAGACGACCTTGCTCTCCGAGGCGGTGGGGAAGAAATGGACGAAGTGATGGGAGTTGAGGCAGGGGGAGATTTGCGGTGGCCCCATGAGCAGCTCGGGTTTTGGCGGACCGATCTTGGGCGCCGCCGCCTTCGCCGTCGCCAGATCATGGGTGTTGCGGATCCTTCGCCTGTTGGTGGCACGGGCCTTGGCAGGCGTCAGTGTTGCCAGCACCTTGCCATGTTCAGCCGCCTCTTCTGCCGTCCGATGAAAAAAGTCCGTCTTGGAGAGGTCCAAGCGCCGCAGCAAATACAGGTGTTTGTGCCCGTCATACAACCCCAGGTTCAAGAACCGGCGGATGCCGCCGCTCATCTCCGACCGTTGGACAACCTAGTGAGTATGATCCTTCTCTCCTGGGAGGGTGATAAGGAAAAAAAAATACTTCAAACTGAAGGAAGATGACTGATGCAGGCAGATAATCTACAGGCGGCGAACTTGCCATAGGTTAGAAGGTACAACTTTACATCCATGCACGAGCTGCCATTTTAACAAATTTTTTGTGTTGAAAATGGAATATATCAGCTAGCCATTTGATTATTTAAGCTCAAAGCATCATACTTGAGATGAGTATTTAGGAGCAGAAAACAGATGTACGCATAAGATAAAAGTTTAAAGCTGAAAGTTTAATGCCCACTACAGGCTTGATTGCTGAGATAGTGAAAATTTTACGAGCAGTCAATAATTGAATCGAATGGCAAGAAAGAAAAAACAAACTAATGGCAGTTGTTCAACTTCAAACAGAGGAAGACAATTTTATTTAAGTACACAGAAGATTCTGCTATGGCACATTGAAAGGAGATGAGAAACCTATCGTCCATTGATGTACTTTTCAAGATAGTAGTATTTATGCCTCGATCTAGATGAAATCGAACAGACAACTTGAAGAGTGTTTCCACGCTTTAGTAGAAGAAAAACTGACATTTTATTCAGGACGAATGAAGCTTCAAAAAATAAAGAGAAAAGTATACTTTTCGTCCCTCAAATCTTGACCAAGTCTAGATTTGGTCCCTCAACTACGAAACCGGGACAACTTGCACCCCCATCTATTGAAACCAGACTAATTTTGTCCCTCGAGCGGTATCCAGACTGACTCATCGTGGTTTTGACAAGTTCAAAGTGACACAAGGCCAAGCTTTTACGTGCGTGCAAAGAAAAGAAAACACACACACAACACTCATGTTTAACTCCATTGAGACAAAATATCGAACATGTGTTGTGCATGCCGCTCGCATGGGCCATGCTGCTCTCCCGCCATCAAGCACGTACACGCATTGGCGCGGCCAGTAGGGCCGAGGACAGTTAGGCATGACGATGTACGCGGTGGTCTCGGCCAGCAGGGCCAACGATGTCTCGACTGCTGATTTCTAGCACTAGGATGGATGGATGTTTGTTAACAAGAGCAGGGGAAGGAAGGAAATTGAGATGGGGAAAGCACCTTCAGAAACTAGGTATTCGCGGGACTGATTTGGGGATCTCTTTTACTCTTTTTTTTTTAGGCAGTGGGGATCTCTTTTACTCACTCTATGCTTTTCACCACATGGGCCGAAAAACGGCTAAGCCACTTATCGCGAGCCCATAGCGACAGCTAATCTGCGCCAATCAACGCGTTCGCGCGATAAAAACTCGAAAAACGTATTTATGGTATTAATTTAACACTATTAATTTCGTGATAATAAACTCTATTAACATAATGCTGATTTACATAAAAATTATTCACGCATATTTCCATTTCAAAATATTCATGTAATTGAAAAATGGTCCGAGCAACTCAAAATAATGTTTGCATATTTTAAGAAATGTTCTTGTAGTTTAGAAAGTTATTTTTTTATTCCACAAGAAATGTTCATGTAATTAAAAATGCTTTCTCATAACTTCAAAAAAAGTTGAATTATTTTTAAAAGTGGTCATAATTGTTTCAAAAATTACAATATCTGTCAAACAATGTTCACACATTAGTTTTTAAAGGTTCGTGTAACTGAGAAAACACAAAAAGTGGTGATGTATTTAAAAACGATATACACGTAATTCTAAAAACCGTGCACACATTTTAATGAAATATTCATGTAAACTTATAATATTCCGTGTATGTCCAAAAAAATGAATTTATTAAAAAATTAAGAATAAGAAAAGGAAGAGGAGAAAAAGAAAAGGGAAACAACAAATAGCTAAACGGGAAAAACAGAAAATACAAGAAGAAGACGAAGAAGATGAAAAACACGAAGAAAACATCAAAAATCCTAAAAGAAGAATCTAGCTGAGTACCGGACGCCCACAGGGTTTAGCAACTGGTAGCCATCGGATCGTTTTGCTTGATGCAATCCGGGCCGTCAGATCTCGCCCTTGGAGGAGGCCAGGCGGAACGACAGGAGGAGGCCAGGCGGATCAATAGGAGGAGGTCAGCCGGTGGAGGCGCACCGTCGCCAGCGGCTGGCGCGTCGACGGGAGGAGGCCAGGAGAGAGCATCTACAGCCGGACTTTGCAAATCCGGCCCCTCAAACGCGGACACTGACCGGTCACGCCTCAAATTAGCCACTCCGCATCCGCCCCTCTCATATTTCAACCCCTAGATCCATACAAAGCATGCAAAAGAAATCTAACGTACTACATACTACCCTAGTTCTTCATCATCGAAGATGTCCGTGACAACGTTGTCGAACGCCGGCTGGACGGGTGGGTAGGAGGGCTCCAACTCATCCTCTTCTTGCTCGACCTCATCCATGTAGGCGAGCATCTCTGCCGCCTCCACGGCCTACTGCGCCTCCATCTCCTGTTGGCGACGGGGTCTAGCCTCCGCAGCCGACTCCAATCGGAGGGAATCAAGGATGGCATGCTGCTCCGCCTGCAGATCCGCGTTGCCAACATCCCCCACATCCGCCTCCTTCGCGGTCTCCTCTGATTGAGTCATCAAGAGGTTAGGGTGGTGTCGAATGGTAGCTTCCTATTGGGCATATTGAGATCCAGGAGTTATGTGATAATAGTGGGAAGGAGTCGACAGAGCTCCTCACCCACCTCCCATGGCTCTCTGAACTGAAAATAATAGAGTGTGGAAGATTACACATCTGGCTGTGGGGGTGTATCAACAAGAATTGACATCAGTAGCATCAGAGGTGGAGAAAGATGAAAAACCAGCAGCAACAGAGTGGGAGAAAGAAGATGGGGTGCTGATGTTCCCTGCCCATCTCTCCTACAAATTAAGGGAGTTGGTCATCTCCCACCGCCCAGAGTTGGTCCTGGTAGCTCCGCCAGCTCTTGTTCCCGATGGAGGGGGATGGCTCCAAGCCCTGCAATACTTAGAGAGATTAAAACTAAATGATACCCCCAAGTTTGTATCTGCCTACTTATTTGCCTCACCTTCCTGTCACCTTTGCCCATTCTCCTTGCAATTCCTCGAGCTTAATAGGGTGGAAGGCATGGGAACAGTAGAGCCCCTTGCAACTTGTGAGCTGCGTTGGGCTTTCCTCAAAGAGGAGAGGATGATGCAGTATAGTGGAGATAAGTATTTTCCTCAGTTAAGAACAAAGGTTATCAATCCAGTAGGAGAACGACACAAAACCTGTGAACAACACCTACACACAAAAGAACTACTTGCACCCAGCGCAAACAAGGGGGTTGCCAATCCCCTGGGAGATTAATTGCGAGGATCAAGTCTGATAATGGTAGATAGAAAAACACAAAATAAAATAACAGTAAAAAATTGCATCAAGGTATTTTTGTATTTTTATATATGATAAAGATAGACTCGAGGGCCATAGTTTTCACTGGAACCTTCTCTCTTGAATAAAAGCATACAGTGGGTAATAAATTACTGTTGGGCAATTGATAGAAACGCGCATAGTTATGACGATATTCAAGGCAATGATCATGTGTATAGGCATCACGTCCGAGACAAGTAGACCGACTCCTGCCTGCATCTATTACTATTACTCCACACATCGACCGCTATCCAACATGCATCTAGAGTATTAAGTTCATAAAGAACGGAGTAACGCCAAGATGACATGATGTAGACAAAGTAAACCCAATCAATATGAATAAACCCCATCTTTTTATCCTTAATGACAACGATACAATTACGTGGCATGTCCCTTTTTGTCACTGGGATCGAGCACCGCAAGATCGAACCCCATGACAAAGCACCTCTCCTATTTTGTAACACTACATTATCATTCATTTTATTGGAAAGGTTATATAACCCTTTAGAGTGACTTTTCATACTAGCTTTAGTCTCTTTTATTGACTCAATTTGGCGATAGCTTACTAGTATGATGGGTTCAATAGTTTCTATTTTTGGTTATACAAACACATTTTCAATATTTTCATAGGTGCCAAAAGCATCATTCCGAGGAAATCCTTTTCAAACATTCAATCCAAGACATGTCTATGCATAAAAGATAAACCAACATAAAATCTCCTAAGGAGTAACTTGATATGACTTTTGGGATTAGCCCTCGTTTGTATCTCTAACAATTTGCCTCAAGCTTCTTTGAAAGATTCATCATTTAACTATTTAAAGTCTAAAATCTAAGAGCCTTCTCCTAAGTAAGGAGGGAACGACAAATCATGAGGAGAACTAGCCATAGTGGCAAAGCAAGCAAACTAGCTAACTAGCAAAGTAAAGTATTTTTGTGTTTTTGATATTTTTGTAACAAGATTAATAAAAGAAAATAAAGAAAATAAAAAATAGAGCAAGTAATTGATAATTTGAGTGTAGGTACTTGTAGGTTTTGGATGATGTCTCCCCGGCAACGGCGCCAGAAATTTTTTCTGCTACTTGTGAGCTGTGTTGGGTTTTTGCCCGGAGAGAAAGGGTGAAGTAATATAGTAGCTGATAAGTGTTTTCCTCAGTGAGAACCAAGGCTATCGAACCAATAGGAGAATCACACCAAGCCTAGTGAACAACACATGCACACACAAGAGCAAATACTTGCACCCGACACGGGCAAGAGGGTTGTCAATCCCCTTGAACTCATTACTAGCAAGGATTAAATCTAGTAGTGGTAGATAGATAAATTTAAAAACAAAATAAAAGTCAACAAATTGCAACAAAGAATTTTTTATTTTTGTAATATGATAAAAGTAAACTCGGGCATACGGTGGGTAAATTACCATTCTAGTTACATAGGAGTTACCAGAGTGTGTTTTCAATAACTTTTCCTTCCGGGTCGAAAAACCTATATCACGACCTACTCAGTGTGCGTCCACACCACTAAAAAATAGCTACATTATTTAATTATTCATTAAACACAAAAATAATGTTTATTGGTATTAATTTGCATATAATTAACCTAGGAAATTCACAGCAGGAAAGACTGTCGCCGATCAGCGAAAGTGATTTAGTGACAATAAAGTAAATCAATTGCTTGATAATTTACATATAAAAATATTCATGCATATTTCAAAAGTTGTTCACTTATTTTGAAAATGTTCATATAATTAAAAATCAATCACATATTTTCTAAAATGATCATATGATTGTAAGTAAATGTTCACGTATTTTGTAAAATGATCATATGACTGTAAGTAAATGTTCACGTCTTTTATAAAATGTTCCTATAATTTCAAAATATGTTCACATATTTTAGAAGTGTTTTTTGTATTTTAAAAATTGTTTGCATATTTTCAAAGATGATAATATAAAAACATGTTTATGCCTTTTAAAAATAGTTCATGTAATTGAAAAAACATAAAAAGTGGTTATGTTTTTTAAATAGTATTAATCTAGTTATAAAAAGTTTGTGTATTTATAAAATGTCCATGTATTTTAATGAAATGTTCATGAAATCTTGTGTATTTTAAAAATATTCATGCATTTTATCAGAAAGATATTTCTTGTGTATTTTAAAAATGTCCACGTATTTCTCAGGTTTACAAAATCAAGGTATTTCAAACAACTCAAAGTGTTTTATTTTCTAGAAACCATGGTATTCTAAGAACACTTTATGAATACATCGAAACCAAACTGGACTTAAATGATGGCCACATTAGCATACATTTGATTTAATTTAATATCTTTCCATTCCGTGCCTATAAATGTTTACCGGATTAGCGACCATTTCATTTTAATGTATGCCATTTTTGGGTGCGAGTCTGCACCCAAAGCGACTGGACAAGCACCTTGCTGGGAAGTATTGGCTAGTAAATGCTTGTTGCATTAGGCATGCTTTTGTTCAATTTACATTATTTCATTCTTTGTGCGTCTTAATGCCTTGCTGGATGACTTTTCTTTAACACAGTACATACGCTGGAGGCCTATTGGATAGTAAATATTTGCTAGATTAGCTACATTTTGATTTAATTTATATCTTTTGATTCTCATGTGAGTGTTGGACCGAACCAATGGGACATGTGCCTTGCGAGGAGGCTATTGGCGGGTAAATGTTTGCCGGATTATTCATGTTTTTTTTGTTTTAATTTAAATGAGTTCATTCTCATGTAAGTCTTCACTCAAACGAATAAGACAAGCGCCTCTCTCTCTCTCTAGATGAGGGGAGGGGACTTCTCTGAAGGCGAAAAATTTCACAATCTTCATCATGGCCTCTGTTCCAACAGAAACCCTAGGCCTAACCACCACTACTCCACCCACTGCCACACCATTGCTACTGTTCGGGCCCTGGGCGGACCTGCCAGTCGACCTCCTCCACCGCATAGGTGACATCCTCCATGAACTCAAGTGCTACGCCAGCGCGCGGGGCACTTGTGCAGCTTGGCGCCGCACGCTCACGCCACCAACACCATCGCTGCTTGTCGTCTTCAACAGTGCCACGATGGACGCCCCGTCCCCAACATTGCCTTTGCTGCTTCGCTCCCCATGTGCCGCCCCTTGAGCCTAAGGCCCGTCCCCTCGGGTGGACGTTGGGTTGGCTCCAGCAATGGGTGGCTTGCCCACCTTGCCCTCCTCAACCCACCCGAAACACCCGTCAGCTTGCTCAGCCTCCTCAGCCCCGTCACTGGCGTGGAGATTTGTTTGCCGGCACTCATGTGCGTGAGCAGGCTAGTCTCCAAGATTGTCTTTGCAGTCAATACTTCAAGGCATGACTTCATCATCGTCGCCATGTTCGATGTCGACAGACTCGCCTGCATTCTCGCAGGAGACAAGCAGTGGACCATTCTCGACCCCGTCCGGCTCGATGGCAAGGACCACCTTGCCGATCTCATCTACCATGAAGAAGGCATGGTCTATTGCCTCACTCGGCGTGGAGACGTCTATGTGGTCCATCTGCCGGAGCGTCATCACGGGCAGACCAGACCGGACCAGAACGCACTGCCAGCCATGGTCGAGCCGTTTCAATCCTTAGCCCACCTTTCATTTGACCCCACCACTAGTTCTGCTCTGCCATACGACATGGTGGCGGGCTATACCAGCGCCAAACACCTATTCTTCTACAAGGGAAACATGTACCAATTCCCGAGGAATGCGAGTTTCACACCCACTTTGCCGCTGCTAGCAGGTGGTCACCATCGTGTAGCGGAGACCGGACCGAACCCAAATGCACCACCGTCCACAATCAAACCGCTGTTTTCGTCAACCATCCTTCCGTTCGACCCCACCACTAGCTTTGCACCGCCGTATGACACGATCTCAGGCTATACCAGCGCCAAGAACCTAGTCTCCTGCCAGGGTAACCTGTACCAAATCTGGAGGAACGCAAGTTGCATCGTCACTCTGTCGCTCCCAGCAGGTGGTTGCTGTTGTGTAGGGGAGGATGAGATATTTGTTCTCAAGTATTATCCCCAGCGCCAGCCATGCTGGGATGCCGTGACTGATTTGGGGGGCTACTCGGTGTTTATCGGGAGGAATAATGCGGTGTCGATGTATACCGAAGGTGTTCCCGGACTGAAGGGTGACTGTGTGTACTGGATCGGCGGGAGGGGCAGGGATCGGGGCATGGTCTTTGACATGGAAACCAAGAGGTCGACACCTTGCCTTCCCACTGTGGCTGGTGTCACACCCGGACCTCCAGGAAACACAATCTGCTGGTACTTTCTGAGCGACAAGGTAGTGAATAACCGCAATGCAAATGCATGAAGAAGAGTTCAATCAAACCCAAAGCAAGGGTCCACAGTGAATGCACACAGGGCGTTGAACAACGATGGAGACTCATCGTCATTGGTGGATGCGATTCTTGTCAGGCGTGAGCAAGATTCTGATATGAATGCACTGAAGATCCGGCTGAGCGCAATTGCTTGCAGTGGCCAATAGTCCGCTCTAGTTTATACTACAATTTACTAAAATAATTTGTATGGGTAAGTTGTTGGTTTGTTCTCCATATCATCTTTTGCCTCTTTGTTTTATGCAATGGAAACTAGGCCTATGGCTGCCGCTTAATTATGTTCTATAAAATGGTTTGCTTCAGCACGTGTGTCTTAGTTGCTCTTGCTGTTTTTACAAGAGAAATTCTTCTTACTCAGCTTGTGATTTCACACGGGCTTTGGGGATATAAACATTATATTTCTAGGGAAGGTTTGGCTGCTGATGCACTAGCACAAACGGCAGAATGGTTCTCAATCATTGCACGCTATATCTGATCTGATTCTTCCACCAAACGGGCTGTAATCTGCAGATGTGGTAATAAATCGTAGTAATATGTGTTAGCTAGTAATAATTCTCGAAAAATATAGTATGTGATAGTAATCTGCAGATGTGGTCGAGAAGAAACACAAGAAAATAGCACAAGTTGTGTATGTGTGCCAAGTCTGTGCGTGTCTCTTCTTCCTTCTCGTGTGCGTGTGCGTGCGTTTTCCTTCTTCCTTCTGGGCAAGCCCAGCAGGGACAAGAGCACAAGACCCGAATGTGCCACCGGCCACCATATGGTTTACTTCAGTACGTATGTCTTGGTTGCTCTCGCTGTTTTTACAAGTGGAATTCTTCCTACTATTTTACACGGCCTTTGATGATATAAACAGTATATTTCTAGGGAAGGCTTGGCTACGGATGCACTAGCACAAACTGCACAATGGTTCTCATCATTGCATGCTATGTCTGATCTGATTCTTCTTTCAAACGGGCTTTAATCTGGAGATGTGATAATAAATCATAGTAATCTATAATAATAAATTCTAGTAATATAGTCATTTGCAGAGTTAATATATATACAAGGCTTTCGTGACACTAAACCTGCATTGTTTAGGATATTTATAATATTCTCCTTATATATACACACATAGAAAGCTCTCCTTTGATGAAATTGTTAAACGTAAATACTAATTTGATGTCCAGCGCAAAACAAAAAACAAGGCTCTCCTTTGATGAAATTGTTCGTGTTTTATAAAATATGTTCTATATTTTCATTTATTTAAAAAAATCTTAAAATCTAAGAAATGTTCGCAAATTTGAAAGCCTTTGCAATTTTCAACAATTGCTCGCATTTCAGAAGAAGAAGAAAAATCACAATTTTGAAAAAAATGTGTTTAAAACAATATTCACATATTCAAAAAAGGTTTGAAAGTATTAAAAAATTGCATTTCTTAAAAGAAGTTCAGAATTTCAAAATTTCTTCACTTTTTATTCAAAAATTAGAATTCAGAATTTTTTTTGTACAAATGGGAACATATTTTGAAATGTTGAATATTGGATAAAATGGGAATATTTCTTAAAAAAATTGTGAACGATTTTTGAAAACACCAACATTTTTTGTAATTCTGGACAAAAATGGAAACAATAAACTTTTTTGAAATCATAATCAATTTTCCAAAATTTCAAACATTTCGTAAAAACTGGGAACATAATTTGAAAAAGGAAAAACAAGAAACGAATAAAAACTAGAAACAAAAAAGCCCTGAACAGTAAATAAAAAAAACTATAAAACCGCCGTGCCTAGTGCATCATTTTTTATGACGAAAAAACAGCAGGGTGATGTATTTCCTTTATTTGATATATTTCATTGTTACAAAAAGTGGGATTGGCCCTTCACAGGCAGAAGTGGGCCGGTACTATTTGGGACCAGTTCGTTAGCACAAGCCCAAGCCTGCTGCCAACTTGAGGTACAGCGTATATTTCATCAGTTTTCAAATGCTTTCAGTCAAACTTTTTTGAACTTGGACTGTCAATATTGTGAACTCCAAATTTATATGTGCCTTGATATATATATTTGAAACAACACTTTTTTAATTTATACTTATGCACATGCAAAATGAGAAATTAGTGTTCATAATGTTTATCTTGAGGACTATCAAAATCTGAAAAGTCACTTATTTGTGTATTCCAATTGACTTGAAGATATAATACACATAGATAGAAGGTAAATATTACACTATTAATGTGTGTATTATGCAACAACGTATATATATTTCATTGGCATGGAGGGAGATTTGTGTTCCTGAGCACATTTTTTTAAAAGGGGATACACCGGCCTATGCATCCTTTAGTATAAGGAAATAAAATAGTAAGTTCTAAAGTATTTTTTTATAGTTTGCCAAAAAATATGGAGAAAAAAAAATCAACCATGTAATAAGTACCTCCAAATGTTAGCGAGAAAACATGTTTTTTCCTTTCTTGAAAAAAAGCAAAACTAATTCAACAGAACATCAACTTTTGTTGCATTGTTTTAAAATATCAACTTTTTTGCATTGTTTTCAAAAATATCAACTTTTATTGCATTGTTTTTTTCTTCCTTTTTTACGTGGCAATGAGATACATATTTTCGCTTAATTTATATATGTAATACCAGCTCAATAGGTCGCCTGGAATGGGTACATGAGTAGAGAGGCGAAGGGAAGGAGAAGATGGGATTTCGGAAGACTATTCCATGCAATTGAATAACATCCAGGGCCTGTTCGGAACATATGTAAGAAAACCATAGGACCATAGTAAATCTACACAAAAGAAGGATAAACGGACAAGAAATCGTCATGGTCCACAACAGAAAGAAATTCTTACACGGAAAATTTGCATAGTATATATTTTTTTTAAAGAACCCTACAAGAATTTTGCCTCTGTTTTTTGTTGAGATTTATAGGTTTGCATCCCGCTTGTAGCACCGTCTTTATTCAATCATAGAACAATGTGAGAGTACAAAATAATAGTAATAATCAACCTTGTTCGCCTTGAGCTATGATCATTAAATTTTATGTTCCTCACCGTATCATCACAAGCAGATTATCATGACGCTAATATTACTGAAAGTGTCCTGTGAACTGATGGACTGAACCTTGACACCCCCCTGCGCTTCTGTTAAAATTTTCAACTGTTTCTCCCATTTAATATGTTATGGGCATGCTCATTTGAATGTTGTGTTCTGTTGTGTTCCCAAAAGGAAAGAAAATAACTGTGCACACATTAATATTCAGAGACCAGAATTTAACTACTCAAGGAGGGGACAGATTTCAACTTTTGTTTCAGTCTGCTCACGTGGCAACAAAAATTCTGCAGTTGGACACAGAACCTGCGCTTACTGTCGGTGTAAGAAGGATGGCATGCCCGTGTTACTTTGTGGAGAAAAATAAAAATGCATGTGCTACTTCAGTTTCCACAAATGAACATATCACCAAAGATTCAGATTTCTTGTATGTTGGGTCAATGATGGTTCATAGCAGTGCCTTTGATGTATGTCATATCTCTGAATTTTTCTGTTTCTGTTGTACGATGATATATTCAGACTTGTCGCATGTTGGTGTCAATGGTTCATAGCAGCTAAGGCCAACTCCACCGCGCGACCCTATCCTATTCGCCCCCGTCCGTTTGGGATAAAAGGGACAAACGAGACGGCCCAACGCGCGGCGCAAACGGACTTTTGTCCGCTTTGTGTCCGCTTTCGACCCATCCGCGGCCCAAGTTTGCGCCGCTTTTGGGGTGAAACGGACACCACGCGGACGCGCGGGTCGTCTGCGCGTGTCCTCCCCTGGCCCGCCCGTCAGTGGCACAGGACGGGCCTTTTTCTATCTGCCCCCCTCCCTCCCTCCGGCCGCATCCACTCCACTCTTCCCCTTGCCGCCGCCGGCCGCCCACTGCCATTGCAGCCGTGCAACTTGGACTCGCGCTTGCCCAGCCCCTTCCTCTCGTCGCCGCCGAGCTACCCAAGCACGGCCACCTTGTTTGCGCACCCGCCGGCCGGATTTGGGGCGGATCCGGTCGGTCTTGAGCTCGCCCAGCTGTGGGAGGCCGGGCCGCGCCATGGACTGGCCGGGCACCTCGCCGGAAGGCCCTGGCAGGGCCGCAAGGCCACATGCAGGCAGTGACTCGTCCTCTAGCCGCTCGGATCTGCACCGTCGGTGGTCCGCCGGCAGATACGCGAATGGCAACCGGCCGGGCTCGGTGCTTGCCCAAAAGCTCGTCGGCGCACCGTTGCCCCTCATCAAGTGCGACCACTGCCCAAGGGTGGTCGTGCGCCGCGTGTCTACAACGCCGGAGCATCCCGGATGGATGTTCATCAAGTGCTTAAACGATGGGGTATGTGCTCTTTTAGCTTCGGTTTGTGCTCTTGGATTAGACTAGTGGTGCTAACTTGAAGTTTTATTGTGTAGAACGGATGCAAGTTTTGGTATTGGGAAGAAGAGTACATCGATATGTTGATAGAGCGAAATGTAGTGCATGTTCGTGCACTTTTAGCTAGCCTAGAGGCTTTAGATGAGACAAGTGCACTTGTTGCTAGATTAGAGGCTAGGCACGATACTACGTGCAAAGAAGCAACAAGGCACGATACTACATGTGAGGAAGCAACGTCGACTTCTGGCTTGAAGAAGAAAGGAGGATGCAACGTCGTGCCTCCTCCACAGATCAACAATGAGTGCATCGAGAAGGCCCTAACCCAACTCAAGGGAGCAGTTATGGAAGTTGGGTATCTTCTCAAATGTATTCTTGTGGTTCTTGTTTTCTTTGGCCTTACTTTACTAGTCAAAATGTGATGATGTATTGTCATGTACCAAAAATGAATGATAAAAAAAGTTTAAGGACTTGCAAAGAAATATACGCGGACAGGATGGGGCAAATGGATGTGGCCGCGCGTTGGGCGCACGGCCACCGCATCCCAGGACAAGCCCGGACACGACCGCAAAACCCTACCCAAACGGACAGAAACCGGACAAAACGGACGTTCGCGCGGTGGAGTTGGCCTAAGTACCTTGGATGCATCTCATATCTCTGAATTTTCTTCCTCTGATACGGCTGATATCTTGGTGTCCTTTCACTCATGTCAGTCAGTAGTCTGCTTGTGATGGAGGTGCCCACTGTAAGTTCGTTCGCTGTAAGTGACATCTTGCTTCTGGCTGCTGCATGTGTGGGTGTTCATCAGCATCAACGGTGTCTCCTAAGTCTGTTTTGCTTGCCATTATTTTCATTGTTTTCTCGGTGCAGTAAATGTAAGTAGTCTTATACTCTTACGCTCTGCCCCAGAGTTGACAAAACCAAGACGTTCAGATCTGAAGTCTACGTGCAGACAGCAGAGCTGAGCCCACGTGCAGATGTGAGGTGGTTCAGATCTGAAGCCCATGTGCAGACTGCCTTAGTCTTCAGACGTTGAGATCTGAAGCGGGCGCCAGATCTGAGCACCACCGTCTCCGCCCTCTCGGTCTGCTGTGGGAACTCCTCGCCGGCGTGTTCGCCGCCTAGGTACGTACCAAGGAAATCTCCTCTCATCCTCTCGCGGCAAAGCTAGCAGTTGTCTTTCTCCGTATGAATTGCCAACGAAATCATCTTGGTTCCTGGATGCAGGTCCTCGCACATCTCCTCGACTGCGTGGTCTGGTGCCACATCGGCCCATGGACGTGTTGGTCAGCAACCTGAAATGGGAGGTGGGAAAGGCGCGAGCCCACCTTGCCGATGGCTCGCTGGAGGCTTGGGCGGCCGGCAACAACCTGGGTCCCAACATTATGGCCCTCAGCGAGCAACTGCTGCGCGCCAAGCGCGCGCTCGAAGCCGCGAGTGGCAACCAACGCAGTCCTCAGCTCAATAGGCTGCTGGAGATGCTGCGGGAACCGGCGCAAAATGCCGACTACTTGCTGGAAGAGCTGGATTACTTCCGCATTCATGACGAGCTCCATGCCAAGGGCCGTGCCCTTGATGCTCCTCACACCTTCAACTCCAAGGCTGTTGGCAAACTTGGAGAGGTACAAGGTGCAAGGCAACATGTGAGCTGCTGCGCGTGGCCGCGTGCTCAGAGAATCCGTCCTAATTCATCGACTACTGCGGCCAACCGGGATGGTGAGGAGGTCAGTGGATGCCTGTGCAAACTCCGTAAACTCCTCGTTTGCTGTTCCCTCCCACATGTTCATGATGATGATGATGAAGCACCAACGCTTGGGTTTAATATGGTTGATGTCTCTGAAAGACTCACGCACGTCTTGCAGGAACTACTGCTACATGCTAGTCTAGCTGGGAATGCTAGCTATTGTATTATGCAAGATACTACAGATAATCGTGTAATCAACAGCAGTCAATCTATAGAGCCAGCATTTTGTGGGAGGGACCATATCATGAATACCATCATACATGATATGACCAATGGTAAATACCGTGGAAAAGGTTTATCCGTGCTTCCGACTGTTGGTCCAGGGGGAATAGGGAAGACAAGTTTGGTGCATCAAATATATCACAGCCAACAAGTGCAAAATCATTTTCAAGTTACAGTTTGGATACACGTATCCACCCGTTTGAATCTGAAGCTGCTAGAAGAGATTAAAGAATCCATCCCTGCAGTTAAAGGGGAAAAAGAGGACACACCAGGAGAGCTGATCGAACAAAGATTAAAATATAAAAGGTTTTTGCTTGTGTTGGATGATATATGGCTGGTTAGTGATGATGCGTGGAAAAGGTTATTGTCAGCACTCGATCAATCAGAAGAAAAGGGCAGCATGGTTTTGGTAACAACTCGGTTTCCATCAATAGCACGGATGGTTGGAACGGCTGACCATTCAATAATCTTGAAAGGTTTACAAACTGAAGAGTTTAGGAAGTTATTCTTTGCATTTGTCTTTGGCGATGAGTTATGTGAGAGGGATCATAGTTTTTTGCTTGAGACTGGATGTATGATAATGGACAAACTAAAGGGATACCCCCTTACTGCAAGGATTGTTGGTAGACTACTGAGTAAACAACTTAGTTTGCATCATTGGAGAGGGATCCTAGAAAGTGGAAAATGGACGGAACAAATGAATGAAGATGACATTATGCCTGCCTTGAGGATTAGCTATGGCCATCTCCCTTTCCATCTGCAACAATGCTTTTCCTGTTCTGCATTATTTCCTAAATATTTCTGTTTTAGCAGCAGCCAACTCATCAACTTGTGGGTAGGACTAGATATCTTACAACCTGATTCTCGAAACCAAACATTTGAAGATATAGGTATGAGGAATTTAAATGATTTGGTCACACATGGATTTTTCAGAGAAGAGGTAGCTAATGGCCGTCCATGTTATGTTATGCATGACCTGGTACATGAGTTGGCGTTGAAGGTTGCGTCTCATGACTGTCTTATTTTACGCCACTCCAACATGAGATATGTAGACATTCAGCCATCCATCCGTCACTTGTCCATAATCATAGATGATGATGACGATGATGATACAATGTGTGATGATGATTTTGAGAGCCAACGGACAAAGCTGATAACAAGTTTGAAGGTTAAACAGTTGCATACTTTTATGTTATTTGGAGAAACGGATGAAAACTTTGTCAATGTTTTGGGTGATTTGTTAAGGAAAGCAAATGCTCTTCGTGTTCTCCATTTGGTTACCACGCCGTCTTCTGTGGAGTCCATGTTACGTAACTTTTCAGCACATGTCCACCTACGATACCTATCTTTAGGGACAAAGGATAGGGGTCTATTGCATAGATTTCTATGTCTCGGGACAGAGTATGAGAGCCAGATGCATTTACCCCTTGCCATTTCTAGATTTTATAATTTAAGGATTCTGGATCTAGGATCATGGTATGGTCGTTGTGATATGGTATGGGACATGAGCAACCTTACAAAATTGTGCTGCTTTTACACCCAAAAGGATGAGCTTCATTCTGCTATTTGTAATGTGGGAAAACATAAACTCTTAGAAGAGTTAAAGGTATTTCGAGTGAACAAGGAAAGTGAAGGGTTTGAACCAAAGCAACTGGAGCATTTGACAGAGGTAACTGAGTTGGGAATCTATAACCTTGAGAATGTACACACAAAAGAAGAGGCAGCCGAAGCAAAACTGATTGAGAAAAACTACTTGGAGAAATTAACATTAGATTGGGATAGTCAGCGATCTGATGCTGAGCCTGATGTGGAAGCAGTGGTTCTTGAGAGCCTTGAACCACATACATATCTTCGAGAATTGTGCATTAGAGGGCATGGCGGCCCTTCTTGTCCAACATGGCTAGGTGATGAGCTTGTTGTTAAAGCTCTTCAATCTCTTTGCCTCGTTGGAGTTTCTTGGAAAGTTCTTCCTTCTGTAGGGAAGATGTGGTGTCTTCGTAAACTGGTATTGAAGCATATTGCCACAGTGAAGGAGTTTGTTATAGAGCAAAGCTTTTGTGGGCTAATCTGGTTTGAACTTGTTGGCTTGGAAAGTTTTGAAAAATGGGTACCAGCACAGGATGCTCATCATATGTTTCCTCTTTTGCAAGTACTGATTATCAGAGACTGCCCTAAACTCTTGGAGCTGCCATTTTCGAACCACATTGTTTACCCACCTGAACAACGCTGGAACATAGATTGGTTTCCCAAACTTCAAGAGCTTGAGATAGATAACTGTCCAGAATTGCTGCCACTGCATCCTATCCCTTGGACGGAAACTCTATATTCTGTGAGTATAAGAGGTGTAATGCTGCTAGAGAAGTTAGTCTACTCAAATTCATCCCATGGAGTAAGACTGGATATTGCTGGAAAGGATGATCTGCACAGCTTAGATCAGGTGTTAGCATTCAATAACTTGACAGAGCTTGAGGAGCTCTCACTCATGAAATGCCCACCTCTAGAGTTGAAGCACCTTGTGATGCTAAACTCATTGAAGACATTACTTGCAGAGAGTTCACAGGCTCTGGTTGAGCCATTAGGAGGTCAGGATGACACAGAATGGCAGCTTCCTATTGAGCATATTGAGGTCCAGGAATTATGTGGTAATAGTGGGAAGGAGTTCACTGAGTTCCTCACCCACCTCCCAGGGCTCTCCAAATTGGAAATTGTGGAGTGTGGAAAGATAACACATTTGGCTGTGAAGGTGGATCGGCAACAAGTAACATTAGCAGCATCAGAGGTGGAGAAAGATGACACGCCACCACCACCAGCAGAGCAGGAGAAGGAAGAAGATGGGGTGCTGCTGTTCCCGGTCCATCTCTCCAGCACATTAAGGGAATTGGTCATCTCCCACTGCCCAGAGCTGGTCCTTCTTCCTGATGGAGAAGAAGGGCTCCAAGCCCTGCGATGCCTACAGAGATTAAAGTTAAAGGAAACACCCAAGTTCTTATCTGCCTACTTACCTTCCTGTCGCTTCTTCCCATCCTCCTTGCAATTTCTCGAGCTTAATGGTGTGGAAGGCATGGAAACAGTGGAGCCCCTCTCAAACCTCATTTCTCTCACCATATTAGAATTGAGAAATTGCGGACATGATCTAAGATGCAAGGGCTTGGGGCCTCTCCTTACCATAGGGATAGGGGGGCAGCTCAGTGCACTAATAGTCTATGGCAGCCCCAGATTCTTTGCTGGCTGGGATCCCAATCCCAGGGAGGTGCTGCAGGGTGAAGGAGAGCAACAGCTGCAGCTAGTATCCCCCCTAAGATCATCTAAACTGCAGAAACTTTGGACAGATGACGTCGCAGGACTTCTTTCCACGCCCATCTGCAGTCTCCTATCTTCCTCCCTCACCCAACTGCAACTTTCTGGGGCCAAAGAGATGGAGAGCTTCAGCAATGAGCAAGAGCATGCCCTTCATCTCCTCGCCTCCCTCCTGGAACTTGAATTTTTTGGTTTCGACAAGCTTCAGCGCCTCCCTGCAGGACTGCACAAGCTTACCTACCTCAAGGAATTACAGGTCGGCAGGTGTCCATCCGTCCGCTCACTGCCCAAGAATGGCCTCCCCAAATCACTGCAAAAATTACATGTCTCTGCCTGTGATAGTGAGGAGCTAAAACAGCATTGCAGGGAGTTAGTGGGAACCATCCCAAAAATTAAACTGTAACTTGGAGACTGACCCACGGTAATGACAACTACTTCCTCCTTGGCTCCCATCGCATCACCAGATCTCACTAACCTTGCTTTTTTCATGCATAATAATCTGAGCAGTGTTTGTTTCCCTTCACTTCGCAGGAGTGAACTAAGATACTTTGGTTGCTTAATAGCTGTGGCCTGTGGCTGTGGTACAAGTTTGGAAATCGGCAATGCAGCAGTAGCAGGTCTGAAGGTATAGCACCTGTTTATACCGAAACAGTGAAGTGTTATAGTGGAGGTAATGCATCACAGGGCATGCGTGAGTTTTGATGAAAGGGCAAAATCCCAATGAGTTGCATGAATGAAAACCTATTAATAATTAGCACTAGGTTAGTATGTTGTTCCATCTCAGTATAACAATACACCTTGAATTTGAATACACTGTTTCAATTATTTTTTCCCAACACACGAGGTTTGTGTTTCTGAAATTCTTAATAGGAGTCACAGACCTTTACATTTGGTATCTGCTAGTTCATCCTGTAAATACATGAGGTGGTTCTTGGTTACAAATCAGTGATGAATATTTTCAATGCTGCTTTTTTGGATAAGGTATAAATGAAGTTATGTTCTTATGAGAGACTCAATTGCATACTGTAGGCTTTTGCATCAGTTGCATTACAAGGATCACAACTGCCACCGATAGCTCGAAAGGTGCTGCTCAGTAAGTTGCTTAATTGACCAGAAATAATCCTACAGAGTATGAGATTCCACAAATTTATTTTTCTCATATTATTCGTCATTCATCGTTTGCAGATCTTATGGAGTATTGTTATCTTGGTAAAAAAAATCGTCCTATGAGGCACCTTTCAGAACACTGGAACCAACTTCTATGTGGATGAACCCTGGCTAATATAACGAGGCTGTGATGACATTCTGGCCTGCAGCCTTTTTCCCGAGTTTCCATGTACCTTCAAATTCATCGAAAGATGATGCATACACAGATTGTTAAGATACTAAGACACGACATAATGTCTGTGAAGGACTGTTGTCATGATATAAGGTTTGATGATGCTGTTTGTACAGCAGCCGTACGTGGTGGCTGTGAAATTGTAGAAATGGCTTTGTTCTTAACAATGATCAATGTATCAATGTTAAAGAGGTCTAGGGGCTGATCTTTACTTCAGTTTGAGACTGAAAGTTACTTCATTATACCGTGTGGAGGCATGATACTGTAACTTTCTGGGAACCACATCAAGGTACTTGGGAGGGGTACCTGGCACATCTACTGGGTGTTTGGAGGAAACCCCTGCAGTTCATGCCTCCACGCCTGGCTAGAGGCAAACGTAGATGTGTCATTTCTGGGAACTGCCATCGAAGATGGATGCTTGTCGAGGTCAGTATGCTCCCATGAACCATTTTTTACATCTCTAAACCTTGTGTTTCATTACCAAGCATATTAACTATTTGCATATATATTACATCCAATCAGTTCGGATTCTGCGGTGGAGCATGAAGAAGATTATGCAGACAAAACAGATGCAGACATCCAGCTTCTAGAAGAACTTGGTGCTATGCTAGCTGGTACCATGTGATTTCTCTATGTAAAAGGATAACATATGCAAGCCCCTTTTTTGTGAATGAAGCAAACGATTTTAAATGGTACATATGCATGATTTTTTTTCTTTCTGTATACATTTTGCAGGTTGGTACTCCGCTTTGTTTATCCGTGGTCAATCTCTCTCTCTCTCTCTCTCTCTCTCTCTCTCTCTCCACATGGCCGTACATAATAGCATCTGGCAATAGCGTCCACTAAATGTTGTATCCTTTTGTGTTTTGTTATGTATATTTGAACGAAAATGCCCTGCAGCCAACGGTCATGCCAGAAGCAGGCAAGCCGACCGTCGCTAACCGTGATAGTAGTGGCCATGGAGAATAGAGCCCGGTCCTGTTTGTCACAAGGCAGGTCCAGCCCGACCCAAGGGCGCGGGGCTGCTGCCATGACATCCAGAGCCAGCGCAAACGCAACGCTCGACCAAAATTTTCAAGGTCAAAGACCCCCAGGCCGCCCAAGTGCTTCGGCCGCGTCAACAACTGCCAGCTCACTCCGTGTTTGTGTGCAGCCCTGTTGCATTACCAAAAAAGCTCAACAACATCTTGATCATACTTGCTCGGCCGCGGACGGTGTCATGAAGAGGGCCACATCGTCAGCGTAGAAGGAGCAGCGCATGATATGCCGCCGGCCGGGGAGCTTCGCCTGTAGACCAGCCTCCGTGGCCAGGTTCATAATGCGCTGAAGTGGATCCATTGCCAGCACAAATAGGAATGGGGAGATGGGGTCTCCCTGCCTGAGCCCCTTCCGATGTAATATTGGCTCTGAAAAAGCCCCGTTTATTAGGACACGCGAGGAGGAGGTGCGAAGAAGCATGGCGATCCACTCCCTCCATCTGTCACTGGAGCCCCTCGCTTTGAGCATGTCCAGAATATATGTCCAGGAAACCGAATCGAAGGCTTTAGCAAGGTCAAGCTTCAGAAGAACCGTTGCTTTTTTCTTCTTGTGGAAGGAGCACGCCACGTTTTGGACATACAAAAAGTTTTCTTGGATGCTTCTGTGCTTAATGAAAGCAGCTTGACACGGATCAACTAGCTGATTTAGCTTTGGAGCCAGCCCCCGAGCCAAGATTTTTGTGAATATCTTGATGAGGCTGTGGACTAATGAAATAGGCCTGAAATCTTGAAGGGAGTCAGCACCTAGCTTCTTGGGCAGCAGTACAATCAACGCTTTGTTGATTCTTGCTAGGCCGGTACTGTCCATGTGGTACAACTGGTTGATGGCCGCTAGCAGGTCATGTTTAATTGTGTCCCAGCAGGTCCGGAAGAATCCTCTAGAAAACCCATCCGGGCCCGGCGCTTTGTCGGCCGGAATATCATCAGTGGCCGCCTTAACTTCTTCCATGCCAAACTCCGCATCAATGTCATGTAGGTCCACCTGCTCAAGCTCAAGCTCATCCCAGTCAAAGGCGGCAGTGGGAGTCTAAATTTGTCTAAAAATCTCCGTGAAATACAAGCTAGTGTGCCAATTGTGTCATTGCTTCAGGCGAGGTAACGGGCCCCTGCGCCCCATGCAAGACATGGATTGTGTTCCTCTTGTGCCGAGCATTGGCTTTCCGATGAAAGAACTTTGTGTTGGCATCCCCGGCCTTAAGCCACAAGACCCTGCTGTGTTGCCTTCTCTTGATCTTAGGTAGCACAGCCAACCCCAGTGTCCTAGACTTAAGTTTGGTACGCAGCTCGCGCTCATCTTCAGTGAGTTGGCGAGACTCCTGAGCAGTTTCCAGCTGAAAGATCAACTTCGTGGCAATCCCAAGTTGCCGCTGCAGGTCGCCCACATGCACCCTGCTCTAGTTCCTAAGCGCTTTGCTTGTGCGCCAAAGCTTGGTGTTCAGGCGAGCGATTGGGCATGTGCTGCCTGTGCCCTCCATCCAAGCTTGTTGCACCACTTCGTTGAAGCCGGCAATGAACTGCCAGTAGCTCTCAAAACAGAACCGACGGTTGACGGATATGATGCCGTCATTGACTAGCATCAAGGGGCAATGGTCCGAAATAGTTGAGGCTTGCGGCAGCAATTTTGCAGCTGGGAAAAGAAGTTCCCAGTCTACATTACAAAAAGGTCTATCCAAGCGAACTAGCGTCGGCACATATGCTGCTCATTACTCCATGTGTATTTGCGGCCAATTAGCTAGCGGAATTTCGTGCAGGCTTGATCGATTGAGCGTATGACGGAACCGGTTCATCCAGCGCCTACAAATCCGATCGTTGTTCTTGTCCTACGGGTCTTTTATGAGGTGGAAGTCCCCAATAATCATCCATGGACCCAGCATTGATTTGTGTATGAGCGCAAGTTTAGAGAGGAAGGCGTCGTGCGGGCCATAAACCGTGGTTAAGGACCAGTCGGCACCCCCGTCCACCGGCATGAAGCGTGCCGTGATGGAAAACTCCCTAGTCACTCACAATTGAGCTAGTAATGAACCGATCGGACCTCCAGCAGAGGAGGATGCCGCCCTTTGCTCTTCCGGTGACTGTACTGGGGTGCACCACAAACCAGCGTCTATGCCCTGCAGCTGGACCTCCTGGCCCAAACCTCCTGCACTGGGTATGTTTTGAGCCCCTGGCCCAAAAAGTATCTCAGGCCCAACCGCTTGAGAGAACCAGCCCATTGCCTCACCGGGAAGCACATATGCTGTAGAAGATTACTGTCGTGGTCCGACTAGTGTGCTTGCGGTCCATACCCCAAGGAAGGCGGCAGAAGAGGCAAGGAGTAGCTCCATGCAGCGGTGACGCAAAGCTGTCTGGTGCAGCAGCAAAGAAGGGCGCACCTCCGGCAGCCTGTGTTGTATCATCCAACAGAGAGTTGTATGGCCAAGCTGCATTCTGGTTCAAGCAGAACAAGGACCGCTGCTGAGCAGGGGAGTACAGCTGCATCATGCCAAAGGTGGGGCTGGGGCTGCTGAAGTTGGCCATGTCAACACCCCCCCCCCCCCAGCGAGGAGATCGCTCTAGCAGAAAGATCAGCAGGGGGCAGGCGCTCATGGCCTTGCTAACATCATCCCCCATCCTTACAAACTGCTCCATCAGGCCCTGTTTGGTTCATAAGTCCTAGGACTTTTTTTAGTCCCAATTTATAAGTCACAAGTCCCTAAAAAGTCCCTACCTGTTTGGTTCCTGTGACTTATAAGTCCCTATAAGACCATATTACAACTATAAGTCCCTCCTTGAGAGTCTTATTTCATAAGTTCCAAATGCCCACTTTAAGTCCATATAAGTCCCTCCTGTTTGGTTTAGATGGGACTTATAGGGACTTTTTTAAGTCCCTAAGCCAATAAGTCCCTGGAAACAAACACCCTCTCATTGCTAGCATCATTTGGCTTGTCCTAACTGTCGGTATGTCTCCCCAACCTTTCAGGCTGCTCCATCTGCACCTCTTCAGGTTGTACCTCCCGCATCACAGGCTGTACTATCTGCATCTCTTCAGGCTGCATCACTTGCACCTCCTCCAGAGCAGGAGTGACGAGGATCGTGACAGCCGGTCGGCTATCATGTCCCCTCTGCAGGTCCGCCGGGGCTGCAGCCGCAACCGGCCATGCGCCAGCGGCGGTGCTCGTGTGTCGCCGATGGCGCCGAGGCTCCGGCTCCCTGCTTGCAGTGTCTCGACACATGGCCTGCTCGTGCATGTTCTGGAAGAAGCGCTTGCGTACCCCTCCATGCGTCCCACGGCGCCGACTGCTACCTCCTCCATCCCCCTCCTCGTAATCGCTCCGGCGCCCGGCAAGATGGTTGGAGCAAGAGCCCACGGACCTGGCCCTGTCTTCTCCATCCTTGGTGTCGAACCTCCACTTGCCCTTGAAGCGGTACATGCGCGCGCTCGCCGCGCCCTAGGGAGATCGGCGTGTAGTCTTTGACAACATCCAGATGGATCAACACCGGGAACGCCGACCCTTCTTTGCCCTCCTCCGCGGGCGTGCCTTCAGGCAGAAATTCACTTGGGCGAACGACGTCGGGCCGCTGCAGCACGGTGTAGTCAGACGCGCGCGGGATCTTGTCCGGGTGCCAAGTCCAGAGCCAGGCGAAGAGCGCCGAGTAGTTGGCCTTGGTGGTTGATTGGCGCTCGATCAGGTCCAGGTTGCAGTCCTTGCCGAGGACCTCCTTGACACTCTCCCAGTCCCAGGCGTTCAGCGGCAGCCTCTCGATGGCCACCCGGCAGTAGTAGCGCCAGATGCGGCTGGTGCCAGGTGGTGGAAGCCATGGCCGAAACTTGAGCTGCACTCCGGCCACCTCAATGCCCCGCTGCTCAAGGGCCATGTTTCTATGGGCAGGCTGGAATGTGGTGAGGAGGAAGTCTTCAGGGAAGAACGGCGCGACGACGATGTCGCTCAGCAGGAAGCGAAAATCCCGCTCCACCGCACGCGCCACCATGTCGGCAGAGATGCTAGAGCAGTGCCTGACCGCCGTCAGGATGAGCGCGGATGAACGCAGTCAGTGCGCCTCCACCTCCATGGCCGGAGTGCTGACCACCTTGCAGCTGGAACTGGCTGGCCTCTGCGACGCCTCACCCGGAATATAGGCCATGGGCACCGCCAGTTGGCGTCCCACGGTGCACCAGGGCAGTCGTTGGAGGAGGCACCGACGGCGCGCGCATGACGGCAGCGAAAGAACCACCGGCCGGTGAAGCAGCGGTCGAGGCAGGCAGTGAGGGAACTGGTGCGCCCTTGCTCTTCAGGCGCTCAGGGCAGCCGCGCTCGAGGTGGCCCGACCGCTTGCAGGAGTAGCAAGTTATGGGATCATGGAATTCAAAGAACTTGTGTCTTGAGCCCAGGCAGCGGTAGCACGCATTGCCAAAGCGCCTCTTGAATGCATCCACAGCTGCAGACGATGCAGGGCGATCATGACGCGGATCTTTTGGAAACCGGGCGGCCTCGCGTGCCTGACGCCGCACCAGTTTCTGGGCGCGCCGAGAGGTGACCACGGTCCACCCCGCGGCATCCCCACCCTCATTAGGTGCCACAACAGGGGGCGGTGGCGAGGAGTAAATCGCCGGAGCAGCCGAAGAGGTCGCCGAGCCCGTCGCAGATGCGCCAGAGAGAGGCCTCGGGAGGGGCGGCGCCAGACCGGGCGCAGGCGAATCTCCGCGGCCAGGGGCAACCACGATCGACTGAAGCCGCTGCCTGGCAGAAGGAGCCACCGTCGACAGCCCAGATGGGGAGGGAAGCACTGCGGCGGACGGCTGGGCAGCTGGCAGCGAGCAAGAAAGGGAAGGGGCATAGTTACTTACCGTGATCTCGACCGATTCGAAGTCGTGCAAGGCCACACATGGAAGGATCCGCCCGGAGACCGGGTCAACGAGACGGGGGGCGGCCAGCAGGGCAATGCAGGGCAGGATCCGCCTGGACAATCCTTTGATGCTCCCAGCAGGGCAACGCAGGGCAGCACGCAGGGCAACGTATCGGTATCGCATGCTCATGTGTCTTGTTTTCAATGCTGGCTCGTGTGTTTGCTCGTTTCCGTTCTGGGCCGACATGAATGTGGTGTTGATGTTGTGTAGCGGTGCAGACCATCGTTGGCCAGCGCACCGCTTCAATGCCGGCTCGAGTGAATGCTCGTGTCCCTTCTGGGCCGACGTGAATGCGGTGTTGATGTTGTGTAGCGGTGCTGACCACCGTCGGGCGGGACATCATTTATTAGGAGGCAGGATTCCCTCGCCAGCAGGGACAATGGCGCCTGCAAATGCCGCACCATCTTCATTTAGCTAGGCGAAACCGGCAAGATTTACATGTCCAGTCCATTTACTAGTCCAGAAGATGCCGAACTTTGTTCAATTGGCTATACAAAAATGGAAGCTTTTACATGCTCGTCCAGCACGCCGCAGCTCAGAACCTTTCGTAAATTACCATCATCAGCCGATTGAACGATTGCCCGAAGTAGCTCCTGTCCGATCCCTGCGTTTGAGAAAGGCATGGCTCCTTTTTGTTCTGACTACGCCTGCAAAGTCAGAGTGTAGGTAGCCATTACGGGGCTACCACTACAGAAAGGTGCAGCCTGGCATTCCTCTTGTGTTTTGGCGAAATTCAACAAATGGCAAAATTAGAACCTTATCCACCTAAAGGTGCGGATCCCAAAACGAATGAACGGTTCTGATAACAACCATCCAAGCTAGTGTGGAAGCAAATTCATCCCCCCTCTCTCTCTCTCTCTCTCTCTCTCTCTCTCTCTATATATATATATATATATATATATATATATATATATATATATATATATATATATATCACAGGATCAGAATAATATTCTGATCACAATATGAACTTCCTGAGTAACGCGCCTCACCTTCCGCAAGTACTAGGTTGAACTTCAGCTAAAATGTGTCCAAATGGGACTTGCGATATACCGTTTGTAAGCTATAGACATCAATATCATGATCCAAGTTAAATTTTTGGCAAAATATAAGCGGTTTAAGAGCAGTTTTGAAAACCGTTTTTTCTTCATACAAAAAACATGAATCGTATTTTCGATCGCATTTCTAAACCGTTTATCGGAACGAGGTAAATAATATAGCGTTGGAAAGATGCTGCAAAACCGCTCCTTCGACATGTCAAAAGTTTTCTCTAATTCCCCATGGATAAAGAGTAATTTTGAAAATCGTAATACTTTGTAAACCAAACAGCCGAATTCGTATTTTTGATGTAATTTCTAAACGGCTAATCCATTTGAGGCAAATGATATGGCATTGGAAAGCTTGTGAAAATGCGCTACTTTTTCCTGTTAAAAGTGTTTTCTGATTTGGGATGATTTAAAAGTAATTCAGAAAACAGTATAAGTTCCATCGAGTTCGTATTTTTGAGCTATATTTTTTACCCGTACGGACAAATGCTACAAATGATACGGCGTTGGAAAGCTTGAGCAAATGCGAAACTTTATCGTATATATTGTTTCTCCTAATTCCTTATAGTTTTAAGTCAAATTAAAAAATGTCTAAAAACGTATTTTTGGCATAATTTCTACATACTTTATCGGAATGGGGCAAATAATATACCGCTGAAAAAATACGGAAAATGCGAAACTTTTTCGTGTTGATGGTTTTCTCTGATTCCTAGCCGATTTCGAGTAATTGCAAAAATAGCGAGATCATTTGTTCTGCCTTTATCGCGAAACTGATTCTTCGAAAATGCACCGCGTGAAGAACCTAAACTTCTCGGCACGTGTACTTGAACTTCACTCTGTTTTTCACGTGCTTTTTTTTCTCGTATATCTCAATCTACTGCTCCTAGCTCTCCATCCACTCACCTGAATTGAGCAAGTGATATACCGATGGAAAGCTACTGTAAACACGCAACTTTTCCGTGTTGATCATTTTTTCATACTCGCAACAATTTTAAAAGTTTTTCATCTGAAATTCATTCAGCATAATAGTTGAACTTCATGATGTTTTCACGTTGAACTTCTGTGACGTATTTTTGTTTATACACGCGCCTGAACTTTACTCTGTACGAACCCGACCTTCGGGCTATCTTTGCAACCGTGGCTTCCCCCGCGAATTATTCTGGGCAGTAGTGTTCTATATGATATTAGTGTAATCTAGAAACGTTTTTAGCAACTAAATACCGGTTTTAAATATAAATCTCGCTCGCTGGCGGATTTTGCTCTCGGGTCATGATGAAATTGCATTTTTTGCAATTTTACTGCCTGAGTTGTTCGACTTGAACTTCCCCTAGTGCTAGGTTGAACTTCCGTCAACGTTGCCCAAATGGGGCTTGCGATATACCGTTGGAAAGCTATGGACACCGGTATCATGACCCAACTTAAAATTTTGCCCAAATGGAGCAGTTTTGAAAACCATTTTTTCTTCATACAAAAAACATGAATCGTATTTTCGATCGCATTTCTAAACCATTTATCGGAATGAGGCAAATAATATGGCGTTGGAAATCTGCTGTAAAACCGCTCCTTCCACATGCTGAAAGTTTTTGTAATTCCGTATGGTTAAAGAGTAATGTGGGAAATCGTAAAATTTTGCAAACCGAACAACCAAGTTCGTATTTTCGATACCATTTCTAAACACCTAATCCAATTGAGACAAATGATATGGCGTTGGAAAGCTTATGAAAATGCGCTTTTTTCTCATGTTGAAAGTTTTTTCTAATTTTGAATGGTTTAAGAGTAATTTAGAAAACGGTACAAGTTATACCAAGTTTGTATTTTCGATCTATTTTTTAATCATAAGTCCGAATGTAGCAAATGATATGGCATTGGAAAGCCTGAACAAATGCCAAACTATTTTTATATATTGTTTCTCCAAATTCAGTACGGTTTTACGTTGATTTTGAAAATGGCTAAAAGCGTATTTTCACCGTAATTTCTACAAACTTCATCGGAACGGGGCAAATAATATATTGTTGAAAAGCTACGAAAATGCAAAACTTTTTCATGTTGATGGTTTTCTCTGAATCCCAGCCATTTTCAAGTAATTTCAGAAACAACGAGATCACTAGTTCTGCCGTTATCGCGAAACAGATTCGTCGAAAATGCATTGCGTAAAGTACTTGAACTTTTGTGGCATTTCTGCCTGAACTTACTCTGTTTTTTCACGTGCTTTTTTTTTGCACGTAGCTCTTCATGCACTCACTGGAATTAAGCAAGTGATATACCGATGAAAAGGTGCTATAAACACGCAACTTTTCTGTGTTGATCATTTTTTCATACTCGCGACGGTTTTAAAAGTTTTCTTGTGAAATTCATTCAGTGTAGTAGTTGAACTTCCTGCTGTTTTCACGTTGGACTTCTGTGACTTATTTTTGTTTGTAATTTTCCCATCCATTTTCGTCAGTGTTACACAAATGATATTCTTTTTGTACAAACCTCTCTCACAATATTTTTTTAACTTTCTCCGACCGAGGACTTGAACTTACACAAATGATATTCCTGCCGTTTTGAAGAAAACTAGAAAACCACGAGATCATGATTTCTGCCTTCATCATGAATGGAAATGCATTGCGTGAAGTAGTTGGACTTCTCGGGCATGTCTGTTTGAACTTCACTCTAATTTTTGACGTGCTTTTTTTTGACGTGCTTTTTTTTGCACTGCGTAAAGTAGTTGAACTTCTTGGGCATGTCTGTTTGAACTTCACTTTGTTTCATTTTATTGTATTTTTATATGAAATACACACCATGTAGTACGTGAACTTCCCTTTGTTATCACTTTGAACTTCTCTCTGGTTTGAGAATTATTTTAAAACACAAACAACAACATATTTTTTATGTATTTTGGACATCTAAATACACGGTGAACCTCTCTCCCAAGAATTTTTGAACTTTCCCTCGCCGAGCACTTGAACTTATAGCAACCATTTTTACGTTTATGAGATTGTTTTCAAAAGTGCAAAAAATGGCGTTGTGCTTTTTATTTTTTGAAAAGGTAAATCCTAGGTTTTAATAAACCCCAAACTTCTGTGTTATTTCAATTTGAACTTCACCTTTTTATATTTTGAGTAAAGAATTGTATTCGATTTTTATACGGAAAAAATCGAACATGGAAATACAAGATGAGCCTCTCTCGTAAGAATTTTTGAACTTCCCGGGACAGCGCACTTGAACTTATTTCAACAAACCTTTTAAGCTTTTAATTTTCTATATTTTTATTATCATTTGAAATGCATTCCTTGCAGTAGTTGAACTTCTCGTTGTTTTCACCTTGAACTTCTGTCACGTATTTTTGTTCAACCTCTCCCACACAAGAATTTTTGAACTTTCTCAAGTCGAGCACTTGAACTTCTAGCAACAAAACTTTATGCTTTGCATTTTCATTCTTTTTTTAATACAAAATGCACACCCTCTAGTACGTGAACTTCTGGCAGTTATCAATCTGAACTTCTCTCGGTTCTGTGAAAATATCTGATTTTTTATGAATTTTAATTTGAATTTCTCAATCCTTTTTTTTATGAATTTTGAAGCCCTCTATTTTTAAAAGTTGAACTTCTTATTATTTAATATTTGAACTTCTTGTTTCCATTTTTAATAACGAGGAAAATCTGAGTTTTCTATGATCATCGATCTTCTCCATCTTTTTAATATGGACTTCCTGGTTTTATTTCTTAATCTCTTTTGTGAAATTTTGAAGCGCTCTACTTTTAAAAGTTGAACTTTTTTGTTATTTAATTTTTGAACTTCTTGTTTCCATTCTTTAATAACGAGGAAAATCTGAGTTTTCTACAATCATCGAACTTGTCTATCTTTTTAATATGGACTTTCTGGTTTTATTTTCTTATTCTTTTTATGAAATTTTGAAGCGCTCTATTTTTAAAAGTTGAACTTCTTGTTATTTTATTTTTGAACTTCTTATTCTTTAAAATTGTTTGTCACTTCAAGTTCTAAAAAATCACAACTCTTCGATGTTTTACCTTGCATGTTTAAATTTATTTTTGAACTTGCTGCGATAACACACTTTACCTTCTCGAACACAACATTTTGACCTTCGCAAAACATAAATTGAAAGCCAAATTTTTGACCTACAGAGCATGTACATGTATATATCTATTTTTCTTTACATGTGACCCATTGGGACTATCATATTTATAGGCAATATGTGTTTGAGGCTAAGGGAGGCCATCTCAAGAATACACAGGATGTGAGATCGCATACCCATGTTAATTTGCACCCCAAAAAATACACAAAAACCACACACCCCGTTTCTGAACTCTAAAAATCTTCCTGCAACTTATGTTACCTTCTCCCTACCTCTATGGTGACCTTCTCCCCTCCTCTGTGGTGACCTTTTAGAAACCGAAAAAAATTGTTTTTTAATAAAACATTGAGCTTTTGTCTTGTTTCTTTAATTCAAACTTCTTGAATTGCCAAAGTTTTAATGTTTTGGTGTTTCTTTTTGTGCGACCTTCCTCGGATTTAAGATTTTAGTTTTCAATTTTTTGCCTCTTTTTTCGCACGTGTTTTGAAAGAACTACCCTGCCTATAAGAATTTTTTGCTTTTGCTTTTGATTCTGAACTTCTATGTGTTTTATGTGTATTATGTTTATTTTGCCAAAAGCAACCTTTTTTGTATGACATTATTTAATAAAACATGAGCTTCCACCCAAATTATAAGTAATTTTTTCTCCAAAGCAGATTAGAAGTGCTCAACATAGAGGGATTCACATAAGGAAGAGTTGCGAAAAGAAACGTAACACATTGGACTTGAGCACGGAATGAAGAAGATCAACACACTGGACTGCAGCCATATTAATTACTGTAGAAAATTGTGATTTCCATTTTTTTCACGTATTGGATAGTTCCACTACATAACCTTTCCACACAATAATATGTGAACTTCTCGGAACATAAATTTCATTGACCACTTTTCTACACACAGAACGTACATGAAGGAGGTTGAAGATGTGCACGTGGGATGCATCAACATGTGGGAAAGTTTATTATTACTAAATAGCACACGGAAATCAAACCCATTGGAAAGAGTTTTTGACAAAACTCAGAAGATACTTCAAGCATTCCTAGTATGGCCTTAGAACAGGATTACAATAGTCAGCGGCTTGGTGATTTGCACTTCCGAAGAACAAAAAATATAAATGATGTATCTGAAATACTGCAACAAGTGTTAATTTTTTTCCAAGAGTAATAAAAGTGAACTTCATGCTTTTTCGTTCTGAACTTGTCTTATGGTTTTTAACACCTAATTGAACTCCTACGATTCATCATGAATCAAATGGAAAACCTTATAAATGAAAAGGCCAACTCTCATGGGCATAAAAACAAACAGGCGTACTGGACCTAGTTACAATATAATATATCCATTTTTTTTTCTTTATTGCTGATCAAACTAGCTCTTTCTCGCAAGGTCTGTTGTTGCATCACAGTAGCAAGTACTCCCTCTGTTCCTAAATATAAGTCTTTTTAGAGCTTCCACTATCAACTACATACGGAGCAAAATGAGTGAATATACACTCTAAAATATGTCTATATACATCCGTATGTAGTTTCTAGTGAAATTTCTAGAAAGTCTTACATTTAGGAATGGAGGGAGTAATTGGGACAATTTGCAGAAGCTGGTAGCTGGACCTTCGAAGAGGACGAGCGCCTGTAGTGCGGCCACCTAGAGAAGAAAACGGATGAGGAAGGGGATGTGAGGGAGGACGCTGTCGTGGATGCGTCGCGCTCGGGGATGGAGGAGCTCGCCCGAGTCACCACCGCCTACATGAGCGTGAGACGCGTCCTGAAGTACCCAGCCATCCCACTTGTTTTGTAGACACATGCGAGGACGAGCTGGGGGTATCGGCCGAGAAGCGGAGGAGCATAGTCGAACGGCTGCGAGGACCGAAGAAGGACGGGTACGCATTCATAGTTTGAACTTCTGTCGCGAGACGGACCGATGCAGCAAGAGCCAGGTCGCAGTGGCGGTGCAGAGGCAGGTCAGCGACGCCTCGGCGTTGGGAGGCACGCGACAGGAAGGTTCTGGGCAGCCGAGTGGGGGCCGGCGGCTGCGGGAGGCGCGTCGGGACCCGGGGGCGGCGGTGCGCCAGGAGGAGATGGGGGCGGCAGCTTCGCGCCGGAGGAGGCGGGGCCGGCGACACACGTGGACGGAGGCGGGGCGGCAACGCGCCCGGAAGGAGGCGGGGCCGGCGTCGCGCCTAGAAGGAGGCGAGGACGGGAGGCGCGCCGGAGCAGGGTGGGCGGTGGCTGCAGGTCGCGGGGGCGGGGGTAGGTGGGCAACGGGGAGTGACGGGGATAAGGGGGTCGGGGCCTTTGGGCTTTTTCTATTGGCTCCTCCGATCTCAGTAAAATCCCATCGGGCCCTTATAGGCTGGCTGTGATCCAAATAGGTATTCTAATCCCAGGATTAAAATAGTGTTACTATATTTTTCAAATTTTTTGTCGTACAGTCGGGTATACAAGTGTGCAGATACCTTGGGTATTTCCACTTGAAGTATATTATTGGATGTATAATATTTTCCTACACTTATTCACATAGTTGGGTATATGCGTCGACCGGGTATATACAATATTTTCCTACCATTTTTCATATAGCCGGTTATATACATCGACCGAGTATTACAATATTTTCGTCAGTAGGTATTATATAACCGTATTATATAGTTAGGAAACAAAAATAAAATGCAATTAGTCAGCAAATAAATTA
Organism: Triticum dicoccoides; assembly: GCF_002162155.2. Taxonomy (NCBI): domain Eukaryota; kingdom Viridiplantae; phylum Streptophyta; class Magnoliopsida; order Poales; family Poaceae; genus Triticum; species Triticum dicoccoides. The sequence continues at coordinate 1,381,329 of NC_041383.1, read as the reverse complement.
TTGTGTATATACATACCCGCGTACATACATACATTCGTTAGTAAGTATATGATACCCATTTTAGATAATTAGGAAACAAAAAATATAATAGTTTAAAAAATAAATTATTGAATATATACATACATAGGTGTGCATATAATTTCATCGGTAGGTATTAGATAGTTAAGAAAACAAAAACACGCACATTATATACCTGCAGCAATTCAAAAAAAGTCAATATTAATACATTTTATTGTATGGCAAGTCTTGCATGTGCAATGCTTAGAATCAAAAATAAAACGTAAGCATGGAAAGTCTTGCATGAAAAATAGTTAGGAAACAAATTAAATAGATTTTCCACAAAAAAAAACAAATTAAATAGATCACGGTTTCCAAAACGATCAAGGTGTCCAGCCACCTAGGTGCCCCATCTATTTT
>NC_041383.1:1361838-1380668 GCF_002162155.2 Triticum dicoccoides | reverse complement strand
TATGTATGTATGTATGTATGTATGTTTCTGATCAGCTGCGTCGACGATGTTTCACATTGAGCTTCTTCCCTTTCTTGTTCGTTGCCGAGTAATTGAGCTCCTCCTTGTGACTTTTCTGGAGCCATGGATTACGAAGGTAATGTAGTATTGATTCTTCTTTTCACATATGCTTCATCGTCATCGTCATTTTCCCTCGCAGGGTTGCCGTATTGGTCGTAGTCTTCCTCATTGGCTACTCCATCCATTCCGACGATACTCATTTTGGATCTCCTCACGACAACACGGCTAGGATTGGTCGGGTCGGTTATGAAGAAGCATTATGTCACGTGCTTAGCGTGTACCCATGGCTCATTTTTTGCGATGACGTTAACGTTCACGGGAGTGTTCTTCGCATCGGGTATAGACATGGTGGTGAAATACTTGTTTTCTCTTACGACGTCCTTGGCCCATTTTACACGGAACATCGTCGCATCGTGCATTCCAGCATAGTCAAGCTCCCAGATCTCTTCGACCCTTCCGTAGAATCTCTCAGTTGTGCCGTTGGTGTCAGCCACACATTGAATTGTCACCCCGGAGTTCTGGTAATCAATGTCCATGTCTTTGGCCTCCGTGTACAATGTGTACCCATTGATATCGTAGGACTGATAGGTCGTGAGCTTGGGCGCGGGGCCATGTGCTAAGGCGTGTATGAGCAATCCGTCTGAGCTTGGGCGCGGGGCCATGTGAAGCAGAGGGGGTGTGCAGCGCCTCTGTGCCGGGCTATGTCGCGGCGTAGTCCGATTAGGTCTGGTTGGTAATGTCCGGCCTGGCCGGATTTATCAGTATTGTATCCGGCGTGACGATCGGTGTCATGAGCTGTGGCGCGCCCTCGTGATCCGTAGATCGATCTTGGTTGTCCTGCGTTGTTTTCCAATGTGTTCCGCAGGTCCTGTGTATTGCCCTGGGCCGTAGTGAACCGGCGTGGGCGTGCGGGCTGGTGTCCGGCCTGATATGCCGTTTTGTCCCGTCCACGTGGTGGTCGGTCAGCCTCGTCTTGTGCTGGAAGTTCGGGCTCTTTGACCTCTTCTTCTAGCGGTTTGCGTTTTGGGTATCCCCTGCTCGGGGGTTCGAGTCCGTATTCCTAGGCCGCCAGGACTTCGGTCCATCTGTCTGCGAGCAGGTCTTGATCAGCTTGGAGCTGCTGCTGCTTCTTCTTCAGGCTTCTTGTAGTGGCTATAAGCCTGCGCTTGAAGCGCTCCTGCTCTATGGGATCCTCTGGTACGCCGAATTCATCGTTACCGAGGCTCACCTCGTCTTCGGAGGGAGGCATATAGTTATTGTCCTCCAAGTATCCGAACGTCACATGTTTGTCTGGGCTAGCTTGCCCGTGTTCCTGTTCGGCTTGCTCGAAGGTGGGTTGGTCAGGATCGTATTCCTCTTCGGCACCATCTGGATTTTCTCCTGTGCCAGCATTGTTGTGGCGAGGCCTGGAGCGGCGCCGATGACGCCCATGTTTCGCTTTCTTCCCCGAGGGGTTATCTCCCGTTGCCTCATCGCCATTGGTTTCTTTGGGAGTATCCACCATATATATATCATATGAAGAGGTGGCAGTCCAGCGCCCTGTGGGCGGTGGTTCCTGTTCTTCTCCCGCATCGTCGTCTATACCGTCGATGTCTTCGGAGTCGAAGTTAAGCACGTCGGTCAAGTCATCGACCGCGGCTATCAAGTGGGTGGTGGGTGGGTAACGAATTTCTTCGTCGCCAGCTTCCCACTCGAGCCGGACATAGTTCGGCCAGGAGTCTCCCGACACAGAGAGAGATTTTAATGAATTTAGCATGTCTCCGAAGGGCGAGTGCTGAAAGATATCCGCGGCGGCAAACTCCATGACCGGAGCCCAGTCAGATTCGATGGGCACGAGTGCGCGCGATCCGAAACACACTACCGGAGATGGGTCTGGGGGTCCGGAGACACAGATCCCTTTAGGAGAGGAGTTTGTGTTCGGCTCCAATGCCGAGGAGTGTGCGGCCACCGGGGCGGGGTCCATCCACCCGTCCTTGGAAGGCACTACCTGCTCCGGAACGAGGTCCGGAGCTGTAGCAGGTGCGATGTTCCGAATATTGTCCGACTGCCGATCTAGGTCCTGCACGTCGCGATTGTCTGGCGCTCCTGACAAGGGCCCGAATCCATCGAAGATCAAGTCTCCGCGGATGTCGGCAGTGTAGTTTAGGTTTCCAAACCTGACCTGATGGCCAGAGGCGTAGCTATCGATCTGCTCCAGATGGCCAATCGAATTGGCCCGCAGTGCGAAGCCGCCGAACACGAAGATCTGTCCGGGGAGAAAAGTCTCACCCCGGACAGCGTGGTTGAAGGTTGGAGAAGCCATCTAGCCTTGCAGCAATGACACAGAGGAACTCTCAATGAAAGCACCAATGTCGGTGTCAAAACCGGCGGATCTCGGGTAGGGGGTCCCGAACTATGCGTCTAAGGCTAATGGTAACAGGAGGCTGGGGACATGGTGTTTTACCCAGGTTCGGGCCCTCTCGATGGAGGTAATACCCTACTTCCTGCTTGATTGATCTTGATGATATGAGTATTACAAGAGTGGATCTACCACGAGATCAGAGAGGCTAAATCCTAGAATCTAGCCTATGGTATGATTGTTGATGTGTCCTACGGACTAAACCCTCTGGCTTATATAGACACCGGAGGGGGCTAGGGTTACACAGGGTCGGTTTACAGAGAAGGAGATCTACATCCGAATCGCCAAGCTTGCCTTCCACGCCAAGGAGAGTCCCTTCCGGACATGGGACGAAGTCTTCTATCTTGTATCTTCATAGTCCAACAGTCCGGCCAAAGTACATAGTCCGGCTATCCGGATACCCCCTTATCCAGGACTCCCTCAACACCCAATGAGGGAGTCCGGGATTAGGGGGTGTCCGGATGGCCGGACTATGACCTTTGGCCAGACTCCCGGACTATGAAGATACAAGATTGAAGACTTCGTCCCGTGTCCGGATGGGACTTTCCTTGGCGTGGAAGGCAAGCTTGGTGATACGGATATGTAGATCTCCTCCCATTGTAACTGACTCTGTGTAACCCTAGCCCTCTCCGGTGTCTATATAAACCAGAGGGTTTTAGTCCGGAGGACGAACAACAATCATACCATAGGCTAGCTTCTAGGGTTTAGCCTCTCTGATCTCGTGGTAGATCTACTCTTGTACTACCCATATCATCAATATTAATCAAGCAGGAGTAGGGTTTTACCACCATCAAGAGGGCCTGAACCTGGGTAAAAACATCGTGCCCCTTGTCCCCTGTTACCATCTGCCTAGACGCACAGTTCGGGACCCCCTTCCCGAGATCCGCCGGTTTTGACACCGACATTGGTGCTTTCATTGAGAGTTCCGCTGTGCCGTCGCCATCAGGAAGGATGCTGCACCCCGTCTTCAAAGACGGCTGTCGGTGTCAAAACCGGCGGATCTTGGGTAGGGGGTCCCAAACTGTGCGTCTAGGCGGATGGTAACAGGAGACAAGGGACACAATGTTTTTACCCAGGTTCGGGCCCTCTCGATGGAGGTAATACCCTACTCCTTCTTGATTAATATTGATGATATGGGTAGTACAAGAGTAGATCTACCACGAGATCAAGGAGGCTAAACCCTAGAAGCTAGCCTATGGTATGATTGTTGTTCTGTCCTACAGACTAAAACCCTCCGGTTTATATAGACACCGAATAGGTTAGGGTTACACAGAGTCGGTTACAATGGTAGGAGATCTACATATCCGTATCGCCAAGCTTGCCTTCCACGCCAAGGAAAGTCCCATCCGGACACGGGACGAAGTCTTCAATCTTGTATCTTCTTAGTCTTGGAGTCCGGACGTGACGATAGTCCGGTTATCCGAACACCCCCTAGTCCGGGACTCCCTCAGTAGCCCCCGAACCAGGCTTCAATGACGATGAGTCCGGCGCGTTGATTGTCTTCGGCATTGCGAGGCGGGTTCTTCTCCAAATTCATATACTTGTCAAATAGTGTCCGGCTTCTGATACATGCTGCGCTCTTCGGCTTCTACACCCAATAATGGCAATCTTCCACGTGTTTGAATGAATGCGAACAGCCAGGGTATTTTTACAATTACCCCCCTAGCCGCGCAAATGAGCCACCCATAAAAGGGGCAAGGATCTAGATCTGAGTCACACCATCCCCCCTTTGCAAGCTTTCATCAGAGCGCCTCTGACCCATGTCCATTCCATCATGGACAGTCGATGCGGCTCCTCTTCTCGCGCTCCCAGCCCTTAGCCAGGAAATTGGGAGAGATGCTCAGTCCCGCATAACGAGCTAGTTATACTCCAAACCAAGGGATTTCTCCCCCCGGCCTTCTTGGTTCCGGTTCGAGCCGGACTTGCCACCTACAAGGGCGGAAAGCAAGCGGAGAGCGTTCCCGATCCCTCTAAAGGAGAGCGGGTATGCTTCATCTCTTATCTAGTAAGAGGCCTCGGATTTCCCATCCATCCATTTCTCCGGGGGCTCTTGGAGTTCTACGGCCTCCAATTGCACCATCTTACTCCTGCCTCTATCCTGCACATCGCGGGCTTCGTGGCTCTTTGCGAACTATTCTTGGGCGTCGAGGCTCATTTCGGACTGTGGAAGAGAATATTCTGCCTAGTACCCCGTTCTCATGAGGGGTCGATATATCAAGTGGGCGGAGCCGAGCTATGGCGCATCGCTGGGACCGGATACCTATCCGGAACCCCAAAGAAGGTCCCGAAGACTAGCCTTCGGAATGGTTTTACATGGAGGACGTCCCGCTGCCGGATCCTGTTCGGATCGGCCTTCCGGAGTTTAACAATGCTCCTCTGAAGAAGCGCCTAAGCTGGCGCCCTCGGAGCCCCCGAAGAGAAGATGACCAGGACGTCCGTTATTTGATGAGCCGAATAAGGTTACTGGCTCATGCCGGATTGACCATGCCAGGAGTCATGGCAATCTGCATTATGAGGGGAGTGCAGCCGCTTCAATACAGAGGCCACCCCATGTGGGACTTCAACGGGGAGCACGATGCCACCCGCCATGGCCGCAAAGGGCCGGAATTGGTCACCAAACTAGTGAAGATCTTGTCTGCCATGTACAAAGGAGAGGAGGAGGATTTCCTCCGTCTCAGCCCACTGAAGGAGTTTTCTTTGAGTAATCCTCGAAGCTGGGTAAGAAAACATCTTTGTGACCTGTCCGATCCATGTTCCCGTAGTTTAAATATCTCATTTCATGGCTTTTGCGCAGGAACTGCGCCGGACTGTGGAGAAGATACACAGCCCGCCCCCACAACCCGAGGATCCGGAACGGTCCCTCGATCCGACCTCCGAAGAGGATCCGGATATAAAGGTGGAGTTGATCGATGGGGTATTCTACCAACTTAGCATCGACAATGCGTTGGTCGCCATTACGGCTGATTACCCCGGAATATTTCCAGCCTCACAGGTAAATGAGACCGAGATCCCAAAATCCTGATAACGACCCATCCATGCTTTATTTTTGATCACCGTATACCAATGGTGCTTCGCAGGGGTACCTTCGAGGCAGGAAGCCGAGCCTGCGGCGGCTGGCCAACAAAGGGCAGTGCGGCCCCGCAGGTTAAAAAGAAGTGCGGTCCGGATCGAGACTCCGCCGCAACGGTATGGCTTGTCACCATACTCCCAGGATTGATTCCTGGAAGGCGTACTAACGCCGATACCCTTTTCAGGAAAAAGAGCGCTCGCCGGACTGAGTCCGGAGAGGTTGCCGATCGAACCTTCACCGGCCAGGCTTCAAAGCCAGGTCCGGAGGCTGAGGCGAGCACGAGACGTGCGTCGGATGCTCCTCCGACAGAGGATGCCGACAGTTTGTCCGCCACCAACTCCGAGGTGGAGAGCGCCTTGAACCACAGGCGCCGCCGGACAGTTCTTCGTGACGCGTGTTTCTCCCAGGAGGCCTTAAATGCCTTTGATTCGGGAGATGCGCACCTCTGTGCCGCTCAAGATGGACTAGCCAGAGCCACGGAGCAGTATGTGAAGGACATACGGGTAAGTAAATTTGACAGTTATATATGCCAGTAGCCCCCGAGACTTAAAATAGTTAGAATAACTGATTTAAGGATCATTTGTTATGCAGGATCTTACAAAAAAGAATACCCGACTGTCCCAGGAGCTTGAAGAGTGCAAAGCCCAACTTGAGGCCGCACTAGCCGCTACAGGGGGAGCTACAGAGGCCCCCGCTGGTAATATACGCTTCAAAAGATAAATAATTTAGGAAGTGCAGCAGTTGTGTAAAGCTGGCAAAAACATTGCAGATGGCGCCGGACTAGATCTGGACAAGCAACACCTCTTACGCCAGTTAAAGGCTGGCGAGAGCATGCTTACGAGGGTGCGGCAGGAGAAGAATAACCTCCAAGACGCCAACACCAAGCTGGGTGAGGAACTGAAGGATGTTCGTGCCCAGTTATCTGACTCCGTAAAGGAGAATTGGCGGCTTCGTCGCGGCATTTTCAGTAAGTGCTTGAGCGAACTTTGAAAGAGTTCGGCGAGGAAGGCGACTAACATAAACATGTATGTAGGTTTGCTTACAGGTCGTCCTGAGGAGGAGATGCCTAATTCTTCGGATGATCTCCTTCCCAAATTGCGGCAGCTGCACGAACGAGTCCGGCAGGTGATGAAAGGCATCGGCCAAGCCTTGTGGCCATCTATCTCCCTGCCTGAAGGCATTGGGGAGTTGGCGGAGCGGCTTCAAGGGGCACGGCGGCGCTTCCGGCTATGGAAGATATCGGCCTGCCGTCAAGGCGCCAGGGAGGCCTGGGCCATGGTGAAGACATGGTACACAAAGGCTGACCCAAACCACATGGCCGAGGTCGGACTTGTGGGGCCGGATGGGATGGAGATCCCTGTAAGCTTAGTGTACAGCCAAGTTGAATTGGCCGCCAAGTATTCCCAACAAGATTGTAAATTAGATAGCCTATTAGATGGCATTGAGGAGGAATACAATGAGTCGAATTGACTATGTAAAAATATGACATGAAAGAAATGTCTTCTAGCCGGATTGTAGATCGTTTGTCGTAGCGGACCTTTTCGCTTCAACCTCCGGACCCAATAGTCCGGAGTGGGTCTGAATACCTTCGTGGTTATATAAGAACCGTGGTATGCATGGAGACAAGGCGTAGGGGTCATTATTGCTGTATCAGACAAGTGCTCGACTAGTTATGCTATATTACATGGGTAGTAAGAAGCATCTTCCAGGGAGAATAGTTCCGTTAAGGGTTCCTTTCACTGGGGTGCATGCCCTAAAGTGCATGTCAAAGCTGCTATGAAAGCAGAAAATCATCTGGGGGCAGATGGGTAAAAAGTTAAAAATCATCTTTCGATTCACCGACCGAATATTCCCTTAAGAATGCTAGCTTTCGGCTTCACCCAGTCTGAGGTACACATCCGGCTGACCCGGCAGTAACAATCGCAGAGGTGCTCCCTTTACCACCTAGCCGAACAATCGGGAACGTAGGGGTAAGCACAGGAGCCAGGCAGCCCAGCTTGGCCAAAACTTAAGTCATACCGATGCATATAATGGCGAATAAAAGGTACATGCGGAAGTTTAACACATGTGCTAGGCATGAAGCCCGTATAAATAAGCTTCTGTTAAAGAAGCCCCCGGGTATAATGAGTGCAGAAAAAGTGCAAACGAGCCTCTAAAGGCTACAAGAAGAAGGAGGAGGAAGGAGAGAAATAAAAGACAGCAAAAAGAAAAAATAAAGAATGCGGACGGAGGAAGGAGACGAACTTGGAGTCGGGCACTTAGGCGTAGAATCTTCATAGACGGGCTGCGTTCCATGGGTTCGGCTCGAGTCGGTTATCCGATGCGTTTCGCAGACGGTATGCTCCGCCGGTCAGGACCTGGTCGATGATGAAGGGACCTTCCCATTTGGGCTTGAGTTTGTCCTTTTTCTTGTTCGGCAGGCGTAGAACTAGTTCGCCAACGTTGTAAGCTTTGGCCCGTACTTCCCTGCTTTGATATCTTCGAGCCTGCTGTTGATAGAATGCGGAACTAGCTTTTGCCACGTCGCGCTCCTCCTCCAATGCGTCCAAATTGTCCTGCCGATCGAGTTCGGCTTCTCTTGCTTCATACATGCGCACTCGAGGTGAGTCATGAATTATGTCGCAGGGCAAGACTGTCTCTGCGCCGTACACCATAAAAAATGGTGTGAATCCGGTAGTGCGATTTGGCGTGGTCCGCAGCCCCCAGAGTACGGAGTCGAGCTCCTCTACCCAGTGCGTGTTAGATTCCTTGAGGGACCGCACTAGTCTGGGTTTAATGCCACTCATCATGATTAGACCGTTTGCCCGTTCGACTTGGCCGTTGGTTTGAGGGTGATAGACTGAGGCGTAATCGAGCTTGATGCCCATGTTTTTGCACCATGATTTGACCTCATCGGCCGTGAAATTGGTGCCATTGTCAGTGATGATACTGTGGGGGACACCGTAACATGCACTACGCCTGATATGAAGTCTATCACTGGTCCGGATTCGGCCGTTTTAACTGGTTTGGCCTCTATCCATTTGGTGAATTTGTCCACCATGACCGATAGGTATTTTTGCTTGTGGGCTCCTCCCTTGAGGGGTCCAACCATGTCAAGCCCCCAGACCACGAACGGCCAGGTTATGGGTATAGTTTTAAGGGCGGTGGGTGGCATGTGGCTTTGGTTAGCAAAAAGCTGGCAACCGACGCATCATTGGACTAAGTCCCGCGCATCTGCCCGGGCCGTCGGCCAATAAAATCCTGTACGGAAGGCATTGCCTACAAGGGCCCGGGCTGCGGCGTGGTGCCCACCCAGTCCGGCATGAATTTCAGCCAGGAGGTTTCGCCCTTCCTCTTCGGAGATACACCTTTGAAGGACTCCGGTAGTGCTTTTCTTATAAAGCTCTCCCTCATGGACTTTATAGGCTTTAGAGCGCCGTACTATGCAGCGAGCCTCATTTTGGTCTTCAGGGAGTTCCTGCCTAGTTAGGTAGGCTAGGAATGGTTCCGTCCATGGGGCGATAACCGCCATTATTTCGTGAGCAGAGGGTGTTATCTCGGGGGCGGAGCCTCCGGTTGTGTCAGAGTGTTCGGCGTCAGGCGGTGCGGTCGGGTCCGGATTGTTATTGCCGGACTCCCCTTCCCATAGTACGGATGGCTTGAACAGCCGTTCCAAAAAGATATTGGGTGGGATGGCATCGCGTTTTGCACCGATGCGTGCCAATATATCCGCCGCCTGGTTGTTATCCCGGGCTATATGATGAAATTCAAGCCCTTCGAACCGTGCTGACATTTTTAGGACCGCATTGCGGTATGCTGCCATTTTCGGATCCTTGGTGTCAAAGTCTCTGTTTATTTGAGATATTGCGAGATTTGAATCCCCGCGCACCTCTAGGCGTTGAATGCCCATGGAGACTGCCATCCGGAGGCCATGCAGAAGGGCCTCGTATTCGGCTGCGTTGTTGGAGTCCGTATACATTATCTGAAGGACGTATTGGACTGTGTCCCCGGTTGGGGACGTCAGGATGACGCCAGTCCCCAGGCCAGCCAACATTTTGGAGCCGTCAAAGTGCATGATCCAATTGGAGTATGCGCCTTACTCTTTAGGGAGTTCGGCTTCAGTCCATTCGGCCACGAAGTCGGCCAAAACCTGCGACTTAATAGCTCGTCGTGGCTTATAAGTTATGTCGAATGGAAGGAGCTCTATGGCCCATTTCGCAATTCGGCCCGTTGCGTCGCGGTTGTTTATAATGTCGTTAAGAGGTACTTCGGAGGCTACCGTTATGGAACACTCTTGAAAGTAGTGTCGCAGCTTCCAGGATGCCATGAACACCGCATATGCTATATTTTGATAGTGTGGGTACCGGGACTTGCATGGAGTTAGGACAGTGGACACATAATAAACCGGTTTTTGAACAGGGAACCGGTGTCCGTCCGTTTCTCGTTCGACAACGAGCACCGCGCTGACAACTTGATGTGTTGCGACGATATATAATTTCATTGGTTCGCCCACGTTGGGCACGGCCAGGACTGGATTTGTTGCCAAAATGGCCTTTACTTCTTCGAGTCCGGCCATGGCGGCATCCGTCCACTCGAAGTGTTCGGTGCGGCGGAGGAGGCGGTAAAGAGGTAATGCCTTTTCTCCTAAACGGGAGATAAAGCGGCTTAGAGCCGCTACACATCCCGTCAATTTTTGTATTTGTTTGAGGTCTTTTGGAATATCCAATTGTGACAGAGCTCGAATCTTGGCTGGGTTTGCTTTAATTCCTCTACCGGACACAATGAAGCCCAGGAGCTTTCCGGCTGGAACGCTGAAGACGCATTTTTCCGGATTGAGCTTGATGTCATATTTTCGAAGATTGTCGAATGTGAGCCTCAAGTCATCTACTAGAGTTTCGACGTGCTTGGTTTTGACGACCACGTCATCTACATATGCTTCCACCGTTTTGCCGATTTGGTTGGCCAGACATGTCTGAATCATGCGCTGATATGTTGCGCCGGCGTTTTTGAGCCCAAAGGGCATTGTGTTGAAGCAGAACAGGCCGTATGGAGTGATGAATGCTGTTGCAGCTTGGTCTGGCTCCGCCATCTTGATTTGGTGGTAGCCAGAGTACACGTCGAGGAAGCACAATGAGTCGTGTCCTGTTGTGGCGTCAATGATTTGATCAATTCGCGGGAGGGGGACGGGATCCTTTGGGCAAGCCTTATTAAGGTCTTTGAAATCAACACATAGGCGCCAGGATTTATCCTTCTTTGGTACCATCACCAGGTTCGCTAGCCAGTCCGGATGTTTTATATCTCTGATGAATCCGGCCTCCAAAAGTTTGGCTAGCTCCTCTCCCATGGCCTGTCGCTTGGGTTCGGGAAAGCGCCGAAGAGCCTGTTTGACTGGCTTGAATCCTTTTAGGATATTTAGGCTGTGCTCGGCCAGCTGACGTGGGATTCCTGGCATATCTGAAGGGTGCCAGGCAAAGATGTCCCAGTTTTCTTGTAGAAATTTTCGTAGTGCGGCGTCTACATCAGGTTTTAATTGTGCCCCGATGGAGGCCGTCTTTGCAGGGTCCGTTGGGTGGACTTGGAATTTGACTATTTCATCCGCTGGTTTAAAAGAAGTAGACTTGGATCTTTTATCAAGTATCACATCGTCCCTGTTCACCGTGGAGCGCATCGCGGTGAGTTCCTCGGCCGCTAGGGCTTCGGATAGTACCTCGAGGGCTAGTGTGGCTGTCTTATTTTCGGCTCGGAGTGCTATGCTCGGACCACTAGCGAGAGTGATGATTCCGTTCGGACCGGGCATTTTAAGCTTCATGTACCCGTAATGGGGTATAGCTTGAAAAATTATGAATGTCTCTCGCCCTAGTAACGCATGATATCCGCTGTTGAACGGGGCCACTTGAAATGTGACCTCCTCGGACCTGTAATTGTCCGGCGAGCCGAACACTACATCCAGCGTGATTTTTCCTGTGCAGCATGCTTCCCGGCTAGGGATTATTCCTCTAAAGGTTGTGCTGCTTCGCTCAATGCGGTTCCAGTCTATTTCCATCTTTCGGAGAGTTTCCTCATAGATGAGGTTTAGTCCGCTGCCGCCATCCATGAGTACCTTAGTGAGGCAAAAGCCGTCTACTATCGGGCTGAGAACCAATGCGGCTGGTGCCCGGGCAGTTCGGAATTTAGGTTCGTCACTGGCATTGAAGGTAATAGCCGTGTCACTCCATCGATTCATTGTTGCTACTTGGTAGACTTCGGCGAGGTTGCGGAGTTGTCGTTTTCGCATGTTATTTGATGCGAAAGTCTCGAAGACTGTTAACACCGTACTGGTGTTGCTGGGCTGGGATTCTGAAGCTAGAAGCTCTTCGCCACTTTTGGCCACCTGCCGTAGTATCCAACATGCTCGAAGGCTATGAGTTGGAGCGGCACCCTCTGTGCTATGAATTTTGCAGGGTCCGTTTAGCCAACCCTCCAGTATGGTTTTGTACCCTTTAGGGGGTTTTGGTTTTTTGGTATTCAACCCAGGTGCTTGATAATTATGCACCCTTTTGTTCCGGACTAGGGATGTATTCGGGGCCGGATTATCCCAAAAGTTACTTTCGGCTTTCCAGGCGCTCTCCGTCGCACAGTACTTTTGTACTATGGTCACCAAGTCAGCAAAGCGTGTAATTTCGCGACGACTTATGGCATTTAGGATTCCCTTGTCCGTGCAAATATTGCAAAAAAATTGGGATTGCGTCCTCCTCTCGGCAGTCCTTTATCCTGTTCATAACCAGGAGGAATCTGGCCCAGTAATGATGTATTGTTTCAGCTGGCTCTTGCCGAATTCGAGAGAGATCGCCAATGTTTGGGTGGGCGGGTGGCATTAAATCCGGAACCCCGTCCAATTCAGGACTCAAGGGCCGAGAAGTTTCCGAACTCGGAAATTTGGATTTTTGAGTGCAATGCAATGAGTCCGGCTCGCCGCCTGACTTTAGGTTCAGGGCTTGATCGACATCCGTCCCTCCACAGGAATCCGGCATGGGGGGATCGGGAATCCGGACATAACTAGTCCTTAAGGTAGAAGAAGAATCGCCGCATTGCTCCTCTATCACAGCAACATGATGGGTAGCCTGGGGAGAGTTGATCTCTCTCAGATCGGTTTTAGGCCCGATCCAGTCGTAATCTGTGGCGACTCCCAGGGCGGCGATGCGATCCAAGAGATCGTTTATGGAGGAGAGCTCGATCGGATCTAACTGTTCGGCAAGTTCCGAACTAACATGAAGATTGGTTTTGATGACTCGAGAGGTCATCGTTGGCGCGGCGGCCGAACTAGCGGTCATGAGAAAACCGCCAAGCCGAAGAGTCTGACCAGTGGCCAAGGCTTCTTTGGCGATGGTGTCGTCTTTAAAGACGAGGCGAGGCATCCTACCTGATGGCGACGGCACAGAGGAACTCTCAATGAAAGCACCAATGTCGGTGTCAAAACCGGCGGATCTCGGGTAGGGGGTCCCGAACTATGCGTCTAGGCGGATGGTAACAGGAGACAAGGGACACAATGTTTTTACCCAGGTTCGGGCCCTCTCGATGGAGGTAATACCCTACTCCTGCTTGATTAATATTGATGATATGGGTAGTACAAGAGTAGATCTACCATGAGATCAAGGAGGCCAAACCCTAGAAGCTAGCCTATGGTATGATTGTTGTTCTGTCCTACGGACTAAAACCCTCCGGTTTATATAGACACCGGATAGGTTAGGGTTACACAGAGTCGGTTACAATGGTAGGAGATCTACATATCCGTATCGCCAAGCTTGCCTTCCACGCCAAGGGAAGTCCCATCCGGACACGGGATGAAGTCTTCAATCTTGTATCTTCTTAGTCTTGGAGTCCGGCCATGACGATAGTCCGGCTATCCGGACACCCCTAGTCTGGGACTCCCTCAACGGCGCTGTTGCTAAAGGAGTTTTGGCTATCGGCCAAACTCTCCGGCTAGGCAGTTTTCTAATGAGCGCCTGTTCGGCCGCCGCGCCGACGATGACTTCTCGGGTCATCGAAAGCAATCTCCACGTCAACTCGGAACTCGCCGAGCAGTTAGATCCGATGGAGCTCTCTTCCTTAAACGAGCTCCTGGATCTCATCGCCGCCCTGGGAGTCGCTACAGACTACGATCAGATTGGGCTTAAACTCGATCCAAGAGAGATTGACTCTCCCCAGGTCACCCACCACGTCGAAGTGGTGGAGGAACAATGCGGCGAATCTTCACCCATCCTAAGGACCAGATTGTTGGAAATATGCCCTAGAGGCAATAATAGAAGTATTATTATTATATTTCCTTGTTCATGATAAATGTCTTTTATTCATGCTATAATTGTATTATCCGGAAATCGTAATACGCGTGTGAATACATAGACCACAATATGTCCCTAGTAAGCCTCTAGTTGACTAGCTCGTTGATCAACAGATAGTCATGGTTTCCTGACTATGGACATTGGATGTCATTGATAACGGGATCACATCATTAGGAGAATGATGTGATGGACAAGACCCAATCCTAAGAATAGCACAAGATCGTGTAGTTCGTTTTGCTAGAGCTTTTCCAATGTCAAGTATCTCTTCCTTAGGCCATGAGATCGTGTAACTCCCGGATACCGTAGGAGTGCTTTGGGTGTACGAAACGTCTCAACGTAACTGGGTGACTATAAAGGTGCACTACAGGTATCTCCGAAAGTGTCTGTTGGGTTGACACGGATCGAGACAGGGATTTGTCACTCCGTATGACGGAGAGATATCACTGGGCCCACTCGGTAGTGCATCATCATAATGAGCTCAAAGTGACCAAGTGTCTGGTCACAGGATCATGCATTACGGTACGAGTAAAGTGACTTGCCGGTAACGAGATTGAACGAGGTATTGCGATACCGATGATCGAATCTCGGGCAAGTAAAATACCGATTGACAAAGGGAATTGTATACGGGGTTGTATGAATCCTCGACATCGTGGTTCATCCGATGAAATCATCGAGGAGCATGTGGGAGCCGACATGGGTATCCAGATCCCGCTGTTGGTTATTGCCCGAGAGCCGTCTCGGTCATGTCTGCATGTCTCCCGAACCCGTAGGGTCTACACACTTAAGGTTCGGTGACGCTAGGGTTGTATGAATATGAGTATGCAGCAAACCGAATGTTGTTCGGAGTCCCGGATGAGATCCCGGACGTCACGAGGAGTTCCAGAATGGTCCGGAGGTAAAGATTTATATATAGGAAGTCTTATTTTGGTCGCCGGAAAAGTTTCGGGCATTATCGGTATTGTACCGGGAGTGCCGGAAGGGGTCCGGGGGTCCACCGGGGGGGTCCACCTGCCCCGGGGGGCCACATGGGCTGTAGGGGGTGCGCCTTGGCCCATATGGGCCAAGGGCACCAGCCCCAAGTGGCCCATGCGCCTAGAGATAAGAAAGAGGGGAGAGTCCTAAAGGGGGAAGGCACCTCCGAGGTGCCTTGGGGAGGATGGACTCCTCCCCCCCTCTTGGCCGCACCCCTTCCTTGGAGGAAGGGGCAAGGTTGCGCCCTCCCCCCTCTTTTGCTCCTATATAAAGGGAGGGGAGGGAGGGGTGGCCGCACCCTGAAGCCTTTGGCACCTCCCCTCTCTGCTACACCTCCTCCTCCTCCCGTAGTTGCTTAGCGAAGCCCTGCCGGAGTTCTGCTGCATCCACCACCACACCGTCGTGCTGCTGGATCATCATCAACCTCTCCTTCCCCCTTGCTGGATCAAGAAGGAGGAGACGTCATCCGCTCCGTACGTGTGTTGAACGCGGAGGTGCTGTCCGTTCGGCACTAGGTCATCGGTGATCTGAATCACGGCGAGTACGACTCCATCAACCCCGTTCCATTGAACGCTTCCGCACACGATCTACAAGTGGTATGTAGATGCAATCACTCTCCCTTGACTCGTTGCTAGATGAACTCATAGATGGATCTTGGTGAAATCGTAGGAAAAATTTTAATTTTCTGCAACGTTCCCCAACACAGATATGTCCGGATTCCCGATCCCTCCAAGCCGGATACCCGCAGAGGGGAGGACGTCACTCTAGCCCCGAACCTAAAGTCAGGCAGCGGGCTAGATTCATTGGACAACATCCAAGAACCCAAGCTTCTGAGTTCGGAAACTCCTTGGCCCCTGAGTCTCAGATTGTGCGAGGTTCCGGATTTAACTCCACCCGCCCACCCAAATATAAGGGATCTATCCCAAGTTCGGCAAGAGCCCACAGAAACAGTACACCATTACTGGGCCAGATTCCTCCTGGTTATGAACAGGATAGGGGACTGCCGCGAGGAGGACGCAATTTCATTCTTCTGCAATAATTGCACGGACATCGGGATCCTCAACGCCATAAGTCGCCGTGAAATTACACGCTTCGCTGACTTGGCATCCATAGTACGAAAATACTGTGCGACGGAAAGCGTTCGGAAAACCTAAATAAAATTCTAGGACAATCCGGCCCTGAATACAATACCAGTCCGAAATAAAAGGGCACATTATCGCCAGGCACCTAGGCCAAACAACAAAAAGCAAAAACCCTCTGTAGGGTATGGAACCGTACTGGAGGGATGGCTCAATGGACCCTGTAAAATTCATAGTACAAAGGGCACCACACCAACTCAGAGCCTTAGAGCATGTTGGGTACTCCGGCAGGTGGCCAGAAGTGGCGAGGAGCTCCTAACTCCAGAATCCATAGAGCGCCAGCCCATGAATACCAGTACGATATCAACAGTCTTCGAGACTTTCGCATCAAACAATATGCGGAAACGAACACTCCGCAGCCTTACAGAAGTCTACCAGGTAGCAACAATAAACCCATGGAGTGACACGGCTATTACCTTTAATGCCAATGATGAACCTAAATTCCGAACAGCCCGAGCACCAGCCGCATTGGTCCTTAGTCCAATAGTGGACGGCTTTCGACTTACCAAAGTACTGATGGACGGTGGCAGTACATTGAACCTCATTTACGAGGAAACCCTTCGAAAAATGGAAATAGACTGGAGCCGCATTGAGCAAAGCAACACAACCTTTAGAGGAATAATCCCCAGTCGGGAAGCGCGCTGTGCAGGAAAAATCACACTGGATGTGGTGTTCGGCACGCCGGATAATTACAGGTCCGAAGAGGTCACATTTCAAGTGGCCCCGTTCAGCAGCGGATACCACGCTCTGTTAGGGCGAGAGGCATTCACAATTTTTCAAGCTATACCCCACTATGAGTACATGAAGGTCAAAATGCCCGGACCCAACGGAATCATCACTCTTGCTAGTGATGCGGACATAGCACTCCGCGCCGAGAACAAGACGGCTGCACTGGCCCTTGAGGCACTATCCGAAGCCCTAGCGGCCGAAGAAATGACTGCGCTGCGCTCCACGGTGAACAGAGACGATGTGATACTCGATAAAAGATCCAAGTCCACCTCCTTTAAACCGGCGGACGAAATAGTCAAATTCCAAGTCCATCCAACAGACCCTACAACAACGGCCTCCATCGGGGCGCAATTAAACCCTGATGTAGACGCCGCACTACGAGAATTCCTACGGGAAAATTGGGACATTTTCGCCTGGCACCCTTCGGACATGCCAGGAATCCCACGCAGGCTGGCCGAGCACAGCCTAAACATCCTAAAAGGATTCAAGCCTGTTAAGCAGGCTCTCGGTGTTTCTTTGACCTAAGAGACAAGCCATGGGAGAGGAGCTAGCCAAACTACTGGAGGCCGGATTCATCAGAGATATAAAACATCCGGACTAGCTAGCAAACCTGGTGATGGTACCAAAGAAGGACAAATCCTGGCGCCTATGCGTCGATTTCAAGGACCTCAACAAGGCTTGCCCAAAGGATCCCTTCCCCCTCCCCCGCATCGATCAAATCATCGACGCTACCGCAGGACACGATTCATTGTGTTTCCTCGATGCATACTCCGGCTACCATCAAATTAAGATGGCAGAGCCAGACCAAGCCGCAACGGCATTCATCACCCCATACGGCCCATTCTGCTTCAACACAATGCCCTTCGGGCTCAAAAACGCCGGCGCAACATATCAGCGCATGATTCAGACATGTCTGGCCAACCACATCGGCAAAACAGTTGAAGCATATGTAGATGACGTGGTCGTCAAAACCAAGCATGTCGAAACTAGTAGACGACTTGAGGCTCATATTCGATAACCTCCGAACATATGACATCAAGCTCAACCCGAAAAAATGCGTTTTCGGCGTACCAGCCGGAAAGCTCTTGGGCTTCATTTTATCCGACAGAGGAATTGAAGCAAACCCAGCCAAGATCCAAGCTCTGTCACAATTGGATATTCCAAAGGACCTCAAGCAAATACAAAAATTGACTGGATGTGTGGCGGCCCTAAGCCGCTTCATCTCCCGCTTGGAAGAAAAGGCATTACCCCTTTATCGCCTCCTCCGGCGCACCGAACACTTCGAGTGGACGGATGCTGCCACGGCCTGACTCGAAGAAATAAAAGCCATATTGGCAACAAACCCGGTCCTGGCCGCGCCTAACATCGGCGAACCAATGCTATTATACATTGCGGCAACTCATCAAGTTGTAAGCACAGTGCTCGTCGTCGAACGAGAAACGGACGGACACAAATTCCCCCTTCAAAAACCACTTTACTACGTGTCCACTGTCCTCACTCCATGCAAGTCACGGTACCCGCATTATCAAAAGATAGCGTACGCAGTGTTCATGGAATCCCGGAAGCTACGACACTACTTTCAAGAGTGTTCAATAACAGTAGCCTCCGAAGTACCTCTTAATGATATTATAAACAACCGCGACGCGACGGGCCGGATTGCCAAATGGGCCATCGAACTCCTCCCGTTCGACATAACCTATAAGCCACTGCGAGCTATCAAGTCGCAAGTTTTGGCCGACTTTGTCGTCGATGGACCGAAGCCGAACTCCCTAAAGAGTACGGCACATATTCCAACTGGATTATGCACTTCGATGGCTCCAAAATGTTAGCGGGTCTGGGGGATGGCGTCGTTCTGATGTCCCCAACAGGAGATACAGTTCAATATGTACTCCAGATAATGTATACGGACTCCAACAATGCAGCCGAATACGCGGCCCTTCTACATGGTCTCCGGATGGCAGTCTCCATGGGCATTCAACGCCTTGAGGTGCGTGGGGATTCGAACATTGCGATATCCCAAATAAATGGAGATTTTGATGCCAAGGATCCGAAAATGGCAGCTTATCACAATGCCATCCTCAAAATATCAGCTCGGTTCGAAGGGCTCGAATTTCACCATATAGCCCGGGAAAACAATCAGGCAGCGGACGTCTTGGCACGCATTG
>NC_041383.1:1327345-1361420 GCF_002162155.2 Triticum dicoccoides | reverse complement strand
AAGCCATCCGTACAATGGGAAGGGGAATCCGGAAATAACAACCCGGATCCAGCCGCACCACCTGACACCAAACATTCTGACACAATGGGAGGCTCTGCCAACGAAGTAACATCCTCAGCCCACGTAATAATGGCAGTCATTGCCCCGTGGATAGAACCATTCTTAGCCTACTTAACTAGGCAGGAACCCCTCGAGGACCAAAACGAGGCACGCTGCATAGTGCGGCGATCTAAAGCCTATAGAGTCCACGAAGGAGAGCTTTATAAGAAAAGCACCACTGGAGTCCTCCAAAGGTGTATCTCCGAAGAGGAAGGGCGGAACCTTTTGGCTGAAATTCATGCCGGACTCGGCAGGCACCATGCCGCAGCCCGGGCACTTGTAGGCAAGGCCTTTCGTACTGGATTTTATTGGCCTACGGCTCGGGCAGATGCTCAGGACTTAGTGCAATGATGCGTCGGCTGCCAATTATTCGCTAACCAAAGCCATATGCCACCCACCGCCCTCCAAACTATACCCATCACCTGGCCCTTTGCGGTCTAGGGGCTTGACATGGTTGGACCCCTTAAAGGGGGAACCCACAAGCAAAAATACTTATTGGTCATGGTTGACAAATTCACCAAATGGATAGAGGCCAAGCCTGTCAAGACAGCCGAATCCGGACCAGTGATAGACTTCATATCAGGGTTCGTACACCGTTACGGCGTCCACCGCAGCATCATCACTGATAACGGCACGAACTTTACGGCCGACGAGGTAAAACTCTGGTGCAAAAACATGGGCATCAAGCTCGACTACGCTTCAATCTATCACCCACAAACTACGGTCAAGTCGAGCAGGAAAATGGTCTAATCATGAGCGGCATCAAACCCATACTAGTGCCTTCCCTCAAGGAATCTAACACGCACTGGGTAGAGGAGCTCGACTCTGTACTCTGGAGGCTGCGGACCACGCCAAATCGCACTACCGGATTCACACCATTCTTTATGGTATACGGCGCAGAGGCAGTCCTGCCCTGCGACATAATTCATGACTCACCTCGCGTGCGCATGTACGAAGAAAGAGAAGCCGAACTCGATCGGCAGGATAGTTTGGACGCATTAGAGGAGGAGCGCGACGTGGCAAAAGCCCGTTCCGCATTCTATCAACAACAGGCTCGAAGATATTAAAGCAGGGAAGTACGGGCCAAAACTTACAATGTTGGCGAACTAGTTCTACGCCTGCCGGACAAGAAAAAGGACAAACTCAAGCCCAAATGGGAAGGTCCCTTCATAATCGACCAAGTCCTGACTGGTGGAGCGTACCGTCTACGAAATGCATCGGATAACCGACTCGAGCCGAACCCATGGAACGCAGCACGCCTACGAAGATTCTACGCCTAGCGCCGGACTCTGTGTTCGTCTCCTTCCTCTGTCTATTTTTTACACATTAGCTGCCTTATATTTCTCTTCTTCTCCCTCCCTTTTTCTTACAAGCCTTTAAGGGCTCGCTTGCGCATTGTTCGCACATAATTGACGCGCTACCCGTGCTCATTAGACCTGGGGGCTTCTTTATCAGAAGCTTGTATATACGGGCCTCATGCCCAACACATGTGTCACACTTCCGCATGTACCTTTTATTCACCATTATATGCATCGATATGATTTAAGTTTTGGCCAAGCTGGGTTGCCTGGCTCCTGTGCTTACCCCTACGTTCCCGATTGTTCGGCTAGGTAGTAAAGGGAGCACCTCTGTGATTGTTACTGCCGGGTCAGCCGGATGTGTACCTCAGACTGGATGAAGCCGAAAGCTAGCGTTCTTAAGGGAATATTCGGTCAGTGAACTAAAAGTTGATTTTTTTTTCACTTGTTTATTTATCTGCCCCCAAATGCTTTTCTGCTTTTTTCGCAGTCCGGACATGCACTTTAGGGCATCCTCCCAGGGAAAGGAACCCTTAACGGAACTATTCTCCCTGGAAGATGTTTCTTACTAACCATGTAATATAACATAACTAGTTGGGCACTTGTCTGCTAAAGCACTAATGACCCCTACGCCTGGTCTCCACGCATGCCCCGGTTCTTACATAACCGAGAGGGTATTCGGATACACTCCGGACTATTGGTCCACAGGTTGAAGCGAAAAGGTCCGCAATGACAAATGATCTACAATCCGGCTAGAAGGCATTTTACATGTCATTTTAAATTACATAGTCAATTTGACTGGGTATATTCTTCTTCAATACCATCCAACAGGCTGTCCAATATACAGTCCTGTTGGGAATACTTGGCGGCCAGCTCTACCTGGCCGTACACTAAACTGACAGGGATCTCCTTCCCATCGGGCTCCACAGGTCTGACCCTGGCCATGTGGTTTGGGTCAGCCTTCGTGTACCGCGTCTTCACCATGGCCCAGGCCTCCCTGACGCCTTGACGGCAGGCTGATATCTTCAATAATCGGAAGCGCCGCCGCGCTCCCTTTAGCTTCTCTGCAAGCTCTCCAAGGCCTTCGGGCATGGAGCCGGATGGCCACAAAGCCTGGACGACGCCTTGCATCGCCTGCCGAACTCGTTCGTGCAGTTGTGATAGCTCGGGAAGAAGGTCACCCGTAGAACCGGGCATTTCCCCCGCAGGCCGACCTGTCAGCATACCTACAGACATAACTCTGTCAATCGACTTCCTCGCCGAAATCTTTTTCGAAGGTTCGTTCAAGCACTTACTAAAAATGCCGCGTCGAAGCCGCCGATTCTCCTTTACGGAGTCCGACAGCTGAGCACGAACATCCTTTAGTTCCTCGCCCAGCTGGGTGTTGGCATCTTGAAGCTTGTTCTTCTCTTGCCTCACCCTCGTAAGCACGCTCTCGCCGGCCTTTAACTGGCACGAGAGTTGCTGCTTGTCCGGATCCACTCCGGCGCCATCTGCACTGCTGTTGTCAGAATTGCACACATGCCGCACTTCACAACATACTCATCTTTCGAAGCATATATTACCAGAGGGGGTCTCCTTGGCCTTCCCTGTTGCGGCTAGTGCGGCCTCAAGTTGGGCCTTGCACTCTTCTAGCTCCTGGGACAGTTGAGTATTCTTTTCTGTAAGATACTACATAACAAATGATCCTTAAATCAGTTATCCTAACTGTTTCAAGTCTCGGGGGCTACTGACATATATAACCATCAGATTTTCTCACCCGTATGTCTTTTACATACTGCTCTGTGGCTCTGGCTAGACCATTTTGAGCGGCACGGAGGTACGCATCTCCCGTATTAAAGGCGTCCAACGCCTCTTGGGAAAAACAAGTGTCACGAAGAACAGTCCGACGACGCATGTGGTTCATGGCACTCTCCACCTCGGAATTGGTGGCAGACAGCCTATCCGCATCCTCTGTCGGAGGAGCGTCCGGTGCACGCCCGGTGTTCGCCTCCGCTTCCGGACCCGGCCCTGAAGCCTGGCCGGTGGATATAGTCCGGCGGGCGCTCTTCTTCCTGAAGAGAGCATGAGCGTTAGTATACGTTGAGGGCATAAACCCTGGGCATTAAAATTGCATGCCGTACCGTTGCGCCGGCGTCTCGATCCAATCCGCACTTCTTTTCAGCCCGCTGGGCCTCGATGGCCCTTGTTGGCTAGCCGCCGCGGGCTCGGCCCTCCGCCTCAAGGACTTCCCCTGTAGAAAACACCCTTTGTATACGGTGATCAAAGATAAGCACGGATGGATCCTCTTGAACATACTAGGGACTTCAGTCTCAGTTACCTTTGGGGCTGGAAGTAGTCCGGGATAATCGGCCGTAATGGCCACTACGGTGTTGTTCTTACTCAATTGATGAAACACTCCATCAATTAGCTCCACAACCAAGTCCGTGTCCTCTTGGGAGTCCGGATCGAGGGACCGTTCTGGGTCCTCGGGTTGTGGAGGAGGGTTGTTTATCTCCTTTACAGCCTGGCGTAGCTCCTGTGTTGGAATCACCAGACTAAATTACTTAATTGTGGGAATATGAGATGGATAGACAAGTTAAAAGTATCCGCTTACCCAACTCGGAGGATTGTACATAGAAAATCCGCCCCGTGGGTTGACGCGGAGGAATTCCTCCTCTTCTCCCTTGTATAAAGCGGACAAGATCTCTATTAGAGCGGCAGCTGATTCTGGCCCCTTACGGCCGCATCGGGTGGCGTTGTCCTCCCCGTTGAAATCCCACATAGGGTGGCCTCTGTACTGAAGCGGCTGCACCCCTCGCATAATGCATGTAGCCATGACTTCGATCATGGTTAGTTCGGAATGACCTAACAGCCTTATCCGGTTCATCAGGTAAAGGACGTCCCTGTCATCTTCCTTCTGATGGCTTTGTGGGCGCCAGCTTAGGCGCTTCTTCAAAGGAGCATTATTGAACTCATGGAGACCGATACAAACAGGGTCCTGCAGGGGGACGTCTTCTATGTAAAACCATTCTGAAGGCCAGTCTTCAGACGTCTTCTTTGGGGTTCCGGATAGATATCCGGTCCCGGCGATGCGCCATAGTTCGGCTCCGCCCACTTGATATATCGACCCCTCATAAGAACGGGGCACAAGGCAGAACAACTTCTTCCACAGTGCGAAATGAGCCTCGATGCCCAGAAACAGCTCGCAGAGGGCTATGAAGCCCGCAATATGCAATATGGAGGCAGGCGTAAGGTTGTGCAACTGGAGGCCGTAAAACTCCAGGAGCCCCCGGAGAAACGGATGAATTGGAAATCCGAGCCCTCTTATCAAATAAGGGACAAGGCATACCCGCTCTCCTTTGGAGGGATTAGGGACGCTCTCCGCTTGCTCTCCACCATTATAGGTGGCAAGCCCGGCTCGAACCGGGACCATGAAGGCTGGGGGGAGAAACCTCTTGGCTTGGAGCGCCACTAGCTCGCTGTGCGGGACGGAACATCTCTCCCAATCTCCAGGCTGAGGGCTGGGGGCGCGAGAGGAGGAGCTGCATCGACTGGCCATGATGGAATGGATCTCTGTCGAAAGCGCTCCGATGAATGCTCACGGAGGGAAGATGGTGTGGTTTGGATCTAAATCCCTGTCTCTTTTATAGATGGCTCTTTTTATGCAGCTAGGGGGGCAAATGAAAAAACACCCTGGCTTTTCGCATTCGTTTGACACGTGGAAGATGGCCATAATTGGGCGCAGAAGCCAAGAAGCGCAACATTCACCAGAAGCCGGACATTATTCAACAGGTATATGGAATTTGGAGAAGAACCCGCCTTGCAATTCCGAAGAAAAATCTGCGCGCCGGACTCATCGTCATTGAAGCCTGGTTCGGGGGCTACTGAGGGAGTCCCGGATTAGGGGGTGTCCGGATGGCCGGACTATGACCTTTGGCCGGACTCCCGGACTATGAAGATACAAGATTGAAGACTTCGTCCCGTGTCCGGATGGGACTTTCCTTGGCGTGGAAGGCAAGCTTGGCGATACGGATATGTAGATCTCCTCCCATTGTAACTGACTCTGTGTAACCCTAGCCCTCTCCGGTGTCTATATAAACCAGAGGGTTTTAGTCCGTAGGACGAACAACAATCATACCATAGGCTAGCTTGTAGGGTTTAGCCTCTCTGATCTCGTGGTAGATCTACTCTTGTACTACCCATATCATCGATATTAATCAAGCAGGAGTAGGGTTTTACCTCCATCGAGAGGGCCCGAACCTGGGTAAAAACATCGTGCCCCTTGTCTCCTGTTACCATCCACCTAGACGCACAGTTCGGGACCCCCTACCCGAGATCCGCCGGTTTTGACACCGACACCCAATACAATGGTAAATTGTATAGATGCACTAGTTCGGCGAAGAGATGGTGATACAAGTGCAATATGGATGGTAGATATAGGTTTTTGTAATATAAAAACATCAAGGTAACTAATGATAAAAGTGAGCGTAAACGGTATTGCAATGGTAGGAAACAAGGCCTAAGGTTCATACTTTCACTAGTGCAAGTTCTCTCAACAATAATAACATAATTGGATCATATAACTATCCCTCAACATGCAACAAAGAGTCACTCCAAAGCCACTAATAGCAGAGAACAAACGAAGAGATTATGGTAGGGTACGAAACCACCTCAAAGTTATCCTTTCTGTTCTATCTATTCAAGGGTCCGTAGTAAAATAACATGAAACTATTCTTTCCGTTCAATCTATCATAGAGTTCATACTAGAATAACACCTTAAGACACAAATCAACCAAAACCCTAATGTCACCTAGATACTCCATTGTCACCTCAAGTATCCATGGGCATGATTATACGATATGCATCACACAATCTCAGATTCATCTATTCAACTAACACAAAGTACTTCAAAGAGTGCCCCAAAGTTTCTACCGGAGAGTCAAGATGAAAACGTATGCCAACCCCTATGCATAAGTTCATTGAACCTGCAAGTCGATCACCAAAACATACATCAAGTGGATCACGTGAATATCCCATTGTCACCACAGATAAGCACGGCAAGACATACATCAAGTGTTCTCAAATCCTTAAAGACTCAATCCGATAAGATAACTTCAAAGGGAAAACTCAATCCATTACAAGAGAGTAGAGGGGGGGGAACATCATAAGATCCAACTATAATATCAAAGCTCGCGATACATCAAGATCGTGCCATAGAGAGAACACGAGAGAGAGAGAGAGAGAGAGAGAGAGAGAGAGAGAGAGAGAGAGAGAGAGAGATCAAACACATAGCTACTGGTACATACCCTCAGCCTCGAGGGTGAACTACTCCCTCCTCGTCATGGAGAGCGCCGGGATGATGAAGATGGCCACCGGTGAGGGATCCCCCCTCCGGCAGGGTGCCGGAACAGGCTCCCGAGAGGTTTTTGGTGGCTACAGAGGCTTGCGGCGGCGGAACTCCCGATCTATTGTTCGCTTTGATGGTTTTAGGGTATATGGGAATATATAGGCGAAAGAAGTCGGTCGGGGGAGCCTCGAGGGGCCCACGAGACAGGGGGCGCGCCTAGTAGGAGGGGCGCCCCCACCCTCGTGGCCACCTCGAAGCTTCCTTGCCTTCAACTCCAAGTCTCCTGGATCGCTTCCGTTCCAAAAATAACGCTCCCGAAGGTTTCATTCCGTTTGGACTCCGTTTGATATTCCTTTTCTTCGAAACACTGAAATAGGCAAGAAAACAACAGTATGGGCTGGGTCTCCGGTTAATAGGTTAGTCCCAAAAGTAATATAGAAGTGTATAATAAAACCCATAAACATCCAAAACAGATAATAAAATAGCATGAATGCTTCATAAATTATAGATACGTTGGAGACGTATCAGGTACTGCTAAATAGCAGCAGCATTTACTATTTTCCATCGCTACTACTATGCTATTGTGTATAAGCATTTTCCTAGTAGTGCGTGTGGGCGTTAGTTTTTTCGATATTCTTTCTTCATACGTTTCTTAATCAATGGTTCCCTCCTCTCGCCCACAGTTACGTCCGTGTTTCCGTTTGTTTGTCATCAATGGCTATGTCCTTTGTTGTACCTCTAATCGGTGATGGCTAGCTATGTCCTTTGGCGATTTTTCTAATTGTGCTCGCGCTCGTTTCGTGGTTTTCTGTTGCAAGCACGGGCATATGTGCTAGTGGGCCATAAAGGCCCAATAGGGGTGGTGCCCCCTTCTCCCCATGGAAAGGGGAGAGGGAGGCCGAATTGGAGGGAGATCCCCCCTCCCCTTGGCTGGCCACAAGGGGGGGACTTTCCCCACTTGTGTGGCGCCCCCTCCTCCCATCCGGACCTATATATACTAGAGGATTTCCACCCTTTTTGAACACACGTTTTGGAGCTTCCTCTAGTTGATCTAGTGCACGTTCTAGTTGGTCCTAGTTGACTAATTAGAGCGATCCCAGCCACCACTAATCCACATAATTAGAAGCCTTGTGTGGTTCTAGTCTTCTCTCTAATTCTCCAACGACGGTTAGCTCTGGACGGCGATGCGCTGCCGGATCATGAAGAACTTACGCTTGCAACCAAGTAGAGAGGTCGTGCTTTCGGTCTTCCATTCGAGGGATCGTTCGTGGGTGGTTCGCGTGATCGTCATCAACGTTCGAGGGACTTCAAGTACGATCTACACCGATTCGTCTACTTCCGCTGCACTCCCGAGTCGGTAACGATCATTGATCATAACCCGTTATGCATCTTCATATTGTTCTTGGGTGTTCGTAGGGCGATTTTTTTTGTTTGTGCTACATTTCCCAACAATAACAGGCAAGTTTGGGTCGATTCAATATGATCGTTCTTCCAACATCATAATCTCAATGTTGTTTTAGGACTATCGTTTACACTTGAGGATATCCTAAAATCTGGGAAACATCATCACCAACAACACTTGAGCCAGACTTAAAGGCGAGACCGGAAACCTGTATTTTACTGTTTATCATTTCACACGTGCATATGAGTTTTCCACTGAGTCACATAATCTAGGATCATAGTAGTTATAGCATGAAAAATAAACTCTTAATTATAAACACAAAAATATAATAATACAATATTATTGCCTCTAGGACATATTTCGAACATAGTTTCAGTTGACGGGGGCAACAGCCGGAGTTTCACATAGTCTGCTAGTCAGTTGGCTGGGGCTACAGACGAGGTTGCACATCTCACAGGCAGGGATTTTGTGATGGTGAAAACTGCACATCCATGAGGGGTACTAAAAACATGCACATAGATAGTGCACTAAAGTTGCACATCTCATTAGGATGGGGTGGTTTGGACGGGGTGCTAACAGGAAAAACTACACATCCACAGGGGTATAGAGGAAAGTTGGACATCACTTTTAGACAGTTTGTCCGGACACCATCCGAAGTTGCACATCCACTGCTAGGCAGTTGGCCGAGGCAGCAAACAATTAAATCTGCACATCCACGGGGAGGGGGAAAGTTGCATATCAACTACTAGGCAGGTAGCATGGGTAATAGACGAAGAGGGGGGCACACAAAATATTTCATCGAAACATAACCATGCGAGATCTAGTTTTGAAGAGCATGTCTCAAGGGTTTCAATAGTGAAAATGGATCTTAATTCCGACACATGGTTTAAAAATTGTGGCTTTTTAAAATTATAAAACCAAATTAAATGCGTTTACACCTATTCATATGGATAATTTTGCAATATCTTTTTCCTTTTCTGTTTACAGGGTATTTCACCTAATATGAATTCGATTTTTTTTTCTTTACATGAATCAGGTGGGACAGATTATTTCCTAGACCAGAAATTTTCTTTTCCGGTCGTAGGAGCAGTCGGCCGCTCCCTAGACCTGTCTTTTTATAATGACAGTCTTTAAAGTTTCTTTTAGATAATGACAGTCTTTTAAGTAGAGGGTGGGCTTGGTGAACCAACCTGTGGTTGGATGGTTAAAGGGACTGTGGTATCCCAGCCCATGAGGGTTCAAGTCCTGGTGCTCGCATTTATTTTTGAATTTATTTCAGGATTTCTGGCGATGCGCATTTAGTGGGAGGAGACGTTTCCGTCGACGACGAGGTGCCTACGGTGACTTTGTAAATTTCAAGATGATATGCCGGCTCAGTTTTTCAGAGGTGCTCATAGGGGTAGGATGTGCGTTTGTGCGTTCATAAGGATCAGTGTATGCGCGTGTGTATGAGCGCTTGTGTCTGTACTGTGTTAAAAAAAAATAGAGAGTGGGCTTTTCACTCCCGGAATATGTGGGCCGCGTGTTATCCCGGGAAGGGGATAAGGTCAACTCCACTCAAAAAAAAAAAAATCTTCAACTGAACAGTCACAGCACCACTCTAGATCTCGCCGTGGCCGCCACCGCTCTAGATCTCCCGCTCGCCTTAGACGCCGGCATCGTCTTTATCCCGCTCTTCTCGGTCGGAGGCGGCGTCTTCGTCGCGCTCTCTCACGGAAAAGCTACAGTCCGGCGTCGCGGCGTATTTCTCCACGAGATCTACTGTCCGGCAGTCCCCACCAGCCACCACTGGTAACTAATCCGGTTCCCTAATCTCCTTTCCATGGATTCTTTATCAACGTTAATCTTTAACAGTTGGAACTTGCAGTAGGTTTAAGTAGATAGTGCTGGACCACCACTCTCAAATTTTGCCAATACAGTGTAGTTCAGTACCCGGTGCAGCTGTCTTCTATTGTTGCTCAAGTAGCTAGTCAGTAGCATTGATTTATTGTACCGTGGAGAAAAATGGCTGATACTTTCCAACTTCAATGGTTGCTATATATAGTACACCCTCTGTTGAACTGCAAAAACGTCTTATGATTACGAACATAGGTACTCCCTCCGGTCCGTATTAGTTGTTGCTGAAATGGATGTACCTAGACGTATTTCAGTGCCGTCTGATCGACAATTAATATGGATCTGAAGGAGTAGCAGTTTCCAAGGGTGCTGTTTTTCTGTATCTATGTAATATGTCTGTCAATGTACTCCCTCCGTTCGGAATTACTCGTCCAAGAAATGAATGTATCTAGATGTATTTTAGTTGTAGATACATCCATTTTTGTGACAAGTAATTCCGAACGGAGGGAGTAGTTGTCAAATGTTGTAGATATGGCAATCATTTTTCATGCCCACCAGTTGTGTGCACTATTTTATACTATAAGCTGACTGACGCCAGTCACTCGCTTTTTTTTTGACGGACAGGGAGTGACCAATCGAGCATGGATGTTGAGATGGGGGCCATGGGCTCCCTCTTCCCTGAGCTGTTGGAGCTCCTCCTCATGGATGAGTATAAGCTGCTGAAGTACGAAAAGAAAGACCTCGAGCATCTCTCAAGACAGCTGAAGAGCATGCAGTTTGTCCTCTGCAAGTTGGCGGAGTTGCCGCGGGAACAGCTTGACAACCAGGTCTTGCTCTGGGCAGACAATGCCAGGGAGCTGTCATATGTCATCGAAAAAGATGTCGACGACATTCTGGTCCTTATGGAAGAAGGCAAAGAGTTCACCAAGAAGATGGCCAACCTGTTCACAAAGGGCAAGGCTCGTTATCAGATTGCTCACACGATCAGAGACATTGAGCAACGGGTACTGAATATGCCCAAGAGGTGTAATAGAAGCAGCAAGGTTGATAATGTTGCACCTGATATACTGGCCCTGCCCATAAGAGCTCTTGACACAGAGGAGGGAGAGGTCTATGCAGACGAGGGAGAGATCGTCGGCGTTGAGCATGCAAGGGACGAGCTTGTGCAGATTCTATACAATGGGGACAGTCAACTCCAGATACTCTCAATTGTTGGATTCGGGGGATTGGGTAAGACTATCCTTGCCAAAGCAGTGTATGATAAGCTTAAGATGCAGTTTGGTTGCAGAGCTTTCGTCCCTGTATCTCGGAATCCTAACATGAAGAAAGTATTCATGCACATTCTCTATGATCTTGGCAAGCAAAGCTATTTGGATAACAGAGCAAAGGATGAAAATCAGCTCCTTAATGAAATTAAAATTTTCCTTCGGACCAAGAGGTACGCCACTTGGATGTTTTTTTCAACTGCAAAACTTGTTATCCCCTGAGTAACTACATCAAAGTCCTCGACGGAAGTAACTCATTGAGTGACTTTAGTCTTTGAAGTGATGCAGTTTGTGTGTTTATTCATCATGCAAAGTACCTTAGTTATGTTAACTCTTCCAAATCTTCTCATTAAAAAAAACTTTCTAATCTTGATTATTACTGTTGTGAAGCCTTCCTCTATTGTTGCCTTTTGTTGGCAAACTTCGTGATACACTTTAGCATAACTGATGATTTATGAAAGGCAGTAGGTTGTGGTATTGTCATCATGTTCAGGTTTCTCATCACAATCTCATTGCAGGGCTACCTTACATGCACTGTTTTGCCCATTTGGTGATTTGGCTTTATTTGATCACTTTTGTGATGGCTAGTTTCATCCGACTATGAGCAAATATATCCTTAATACCTTGTATACTTAATTCTTACTAATACTATTTATTGTTCTTTTGGCCTCACAGTGTTCTTGATTTTGTTGGCAATTTTTGGTAGGTACCTCATCGTAATTGATGATTTATGGGAAGCAAATATTTGGGATATCATCTTGTTGAGTTTACCGAGTAATGATTGCGGTAGCCGAGTAATTACTACAACTCGTGTTAATAAGATAGCTGAAAAATGTTGCTTAAAGAGCAAAGACTTGATATACAAAATTATGCCTCTTGGATACCAAAATTCCAAAAGATTGTTTATAAAGAGTTGTTTTAACTCAGAGAACAGTTGCCATGATGCATTTACTGAATTTGATGAGATCTTGGAAATCTGCGGCGGTATGCCTTCAGCAATAATAACCATTGCTTCAGCAATTTTTTCATTTTCTGCTAAAAAAATAAAGGAGACATGCGAAGAGATGATGAAGTCTCTACATTTTCCGCGCGGGGATTTACAGTGCATGGAAGCATTGACAAGGAGTCTGTCATATAGCTACTTCGACCTTCCCAACACTCTGAGGGCTTGCTTGCTGTACTTAGCTGCATCTACGAGGAACCAAATAATTCAGAGGGATAATTTGGTTAGGAAATGGATTGCTGAAGGACTTATCCCTGAAGATAATGACTCTAGTCGTGAGGAAGTGGCAAGGCGATACTTTGATGAGCTCATCAACCGGAATGTAATTCAGCCGGTGAAATATGCTAACTTTCTAGGAAAAGAGACCTATGAAGTTACCTTTATGATGCTCTATGTTCTTAGACTGATATCACAAGAAGAAAACTTTGCTAAAATTCTGTCCGAGTCTGAGCCACATATGAAAGTGATGCCCATCCATTTGTTTATACAATGTTCTGATTCAAAACTTCTGACTATCACAGAAAGCATGAATCTGACCAATCTTCGTTCTGTGACTATGCTTGGTCCTGCTAATCCGGTTTCATTCAAGCAGTTGAAGTATGTACGAGTGTTGGATCTAGATGGCTGCAAGGATTTAGTCAAGTCTGATATGGATGATATATGCCTAATGATCAAACTGAAGTACCTGAGTCTCAAGCGGACGCAAGTCACTGAAATCCCTCCAGAAATCTCGAATCTGCAACGTCTGGAAACTCTGGATGTAAGCTGGACACAGATCAGCAATTTACCTCCACAAATCAGTAAACTGCAAAATCTGGGGACTCTGGATGTAAGCCGGACACAAGTGGAAGAGCTTCCCAAGGAAGTTCTTCAGCTTCCTAAACTAAAACATCTGCATTTTGGTAAGAGTGGTTGCTTCGGAGTAAAGTTTCCTGTAGGAATCGACCAGTTGGAGTCAGTGCAGGTGATGGGCATTGTTGACTCCAGAGCATGCTCGGCAAGTGCTATCAAGGATATTAGCGAGCTGCCAGAATTATTGGAGCTTGAGGTTGTCCTGTATGATGGAGCTGATGACATGACACGGAATGATAATCTACTGGTTTCTGTAGGCAAGTGCAGCAAGCTTAAATCTCTGACAATTTATGGTGATTCCAATCCGAGCAACGAACTTGCTTCTGAATCCGCCGACTTTCCCCAACTTGACGAGCTAAAGGTGGAAGGACGATTTGTGAAAGTTCCAGGGTGGATTAGACAGCTCAGAACACTTACTCTTCTTGTTATCAGGGTCTGCAAACTAGAGGCGAATGATCTGAAGATAATCGGAAGCCTGCCGTGCCTGAGTGTTCTTACACTAGCACTGGTTGCCCTCCCAAGAAAGCAAGTAACAATCATCAGCAGTGCAGGTTTTGCGAAGCTTGAGGTCTTCTGTTTTGACTGCCCTGTGCCATGGGTAAGCTTTCAGGAGAAGGCTATGCCAAATCTGAAACAGCTCCAGTTGAAGCTCTATAGTGGGCTAGCAGATAAACTTCCATCAGGTATCATGTTCCTTGAGCGCCTCAGCGCGGTGAGGCTCCTGTGCTCTTCACAGCATGTAGCCAGTGACTGTGTCTTTGAGACAGTTGACGTTCTGAGGGAAGACGCTGCCAGCCATGCTAATCTGATCGAGCTTTCTATCAATGGCGACCGAGAGATTTTCCTGCCCAACAGAAGTACTGACAGAAGGGATGCTGGAGCAGTATCTGATGCAAGTGCTGGCGCAGTGATAACCGAAGCTGAAATCGTACAAGTCGATGACTCGGAGTGACCACATTCTCATGGGTAAGGCTAGTTTGTTCATGTTCAGAATTTCCAATTAGTCATCATGTTGAGTGTATCCATTTATCCTTACTGATATAGTTTTCGCCTCCCATTTCTTATGTTGGCAGGTATGTCGATGGATGTTTGGTTCACATCATATGCACCCCACCAGAAAACGGAGATCGAGAAGCAAACCTGTGAGATGATGAACTAGTTTCCTCGCAGGATGAGCCCCTTCACGTCTGATCACCGTGGCAACTGTCCTCTCATTCTTAGGACGGACGTGGAGCTTTGCTCTTAGCAAATTCACCATGTATTGTATTTCGAACTAGTATCCCGGACGTTGTCTATACATTTCCATTTTAAAATCAGTAATGATCAGGCTGGTTTACAAGATGCCTATTCGCTTATGTTTATGAACCTATCAAGGATGAGCTATATTTTGTAACGAGACAATGTCTCTAATAAAACATGTATTAAATTTTCTATCAATTGATAAATGATATTTCTTGATCCAGTCCGTCACTCTTCACATGATGATTTTGCCTCTGCACCAAATTAATTTTTAATTTCTGTCTGTGCATTTCTCACAACAATCTCTGTGCCTAACATATCAATGTCTTTAACCTTCAAAAGGTCTTTCCAGCATGGACACTCTTATTCTCTTCTTCTGACAACAATAAGGCTAAGAGAAGAATGCCTCCTCAAGCATCAATTTCTTACAACAAGCATCATAACTGAGCACTGTCACTGGCTGAACTCAAATGAAACTGAAGGACTATAGAATTACAAATAAATATCAAGGAAAATAATGTCTTCATCCTGCGCGCAGACTACAATAATAATTGATAGACGAGTACATGGCGGATCAGAACAGAAAACCCTCGAAGGAAACTCAACAGGTGACACACGAATACACGATGTATAGCCAAAGGCGAACAAGCCTACCATCTAACCGACTTGATGTGCCTATGTTTAACTGGGGGGCAGGGGTTCATTCTCACCCATAATACTGATCAACAATTATTTTTGGACACTTGTTACCTTCCCTGGCTGCAGTTGCCATGTCTTCTACTAATGACTTGGTAAACTCGCCTGCTTCCTTGTGCACCCTGAGATGCACCTCTTTGAGCTTTTTAAGGTTTTCTAAGCCATACAGTCCCTCCAACATGCTAAACCGCAGCTCAAGCCTTTCGAGCTTTGGCAAAGCATTCCCTCGAAAGCTTAGCAGCGGCACTGAAGGAGCCAGGATGCGAAGTAGCTCGAGGTTCTCAAATCCACCGGCTGGAACTATGATCTCTCCATCAGAGTGCTCTTTGTTTTTCTCGATGATGGCTGTTATTTCCTGATCTTGCTTTGATGCAGTAATTGAAAATGTGAGCGAGAACAATGTCTTGAGCTTGCTCAACTGGGCTAAAACAGCGGAAGTGAGCATGGTCACCGAGAGGGTCAGCTTCGTGAGGGCATCCAGCTCTGTGATCCATGCTGGGAGCTCAACTAGCTTGCCAGACAGCTCAAGAGCATTGAGAAACTTTGGAGGGGAAGAGAGAGCACCTAGTGATTTCAGAAACTCACACGACTCATCATCGATCACCAAGGTGTGCAGAGAATAGCCACCAAGGTACTCGATCGAGGAGCTCAGTTCTCCGAAAAGCTTACCACCCTTCTTGATTTTGAGCCTGTAAATGGTGAGCTTCCTCAAATCAGTTAGATGATGAAAGTCTGCCACTGTAGCTGGTCCCTCAACGATCTCAATACCTGACAGTATGCGCAGGTTTTTCATTGTTCCCTTCTTCAGATCTTCAGGAAGCTTCAGTGCCTTCCGTGTTCTTTTGTTCCCACCAAGTATGTTCTCCACTCGTTCAAGCTGGCAGATGGTGTTCGGCAGCTCTGTCACATTGGTCTCTCTTATATCAAGAGTCTCCAGATACTGGAGCTTTCCAATTTTCTTGGGAATCTTGTCTATGTCTGTCCGTCGGAGGCTTAGATACTTGAGTAGAAGCATCTTGCATATCTCCTTGGCATGATGTTGTTTGAAATCCTTGCAACCATTGAGGTCTAGTACTTGCACAATTCCAAACTTCAATGAATTAGAAGGAAGTTCAGCCAAGCTCCCAAACATGGTCAGAGATCGGACATGAGATAAATTCATGCTCTCCATTGTTTTCTTGTGCTTCAAGTCACCGCCTTGGAGAGACAGCCTGCGGACTTTGTTGCTAGGTGGCGCCATGAACCAGTGGCCGCCGACCACGGTGACGAAGTTTTCCTCACTTGCCTTGGATACGATGTACTCAAGAACCATGTCGTGCACCTGGTAGCTCTTCACCTTGCCGTTGCTGCTGTGGTCCACAGCCCGTATAATTTTTCTCCTTACGAGATAATTGAAGTATGCATCCGCAACATCTTCCGTACTCAGCCCATCCTTCTCACTGACAAATCCCTCTGCTAGCCATCGCCTCGTCAGCCGCTTCCTGCTGACCCTGCGACCCTTTGGAAATATGCATAGATACAAGGAGCAAGTCCTGATCTCACCAGGCATATCATTGTAGCAGTGATAGAGTATCCTTGTGACTCCGTCCTGGCCAAGAGCTTTCCCGGAGTCTGGTACCAGTGCATTGCAAAGTTCACTCCACTTAGTTGCCAGTTTGTCTGCGTTGCAGGTGGCATGCCCAGCCATGGTAACTATGGCCAATGGCAGACCCCCACACATTTGCCAGAGTATTTCTGGAATTTTGTTCTTGGCTTCTTTGCTAATTTCGGATTCAGTCATGAATAAATCTTTAGACTTGTCCTTGTTAAGTACGACCACTTTATGAATGTGATCTCCGTTATCTCTTCTGCACAGACTTGCAACAGCTTGAAACCGCGTGGTAACTATTACTCTACTGCCTTTCTTACTTTTAGGCAATGAAAACTTTATCTTCTCCCACATAGATGTAGACCACACATCATCAACTAAGAGCAAGTAACTGCAATGAGAATGAAAAATAAATATCAAATAAGCTCTTTACAGTGCAGAGGTAAAAATAACATGGGGTTTAAATGGGGTGGATGTTAGCTTTTTTTTCGAGAGTACGCCAAAGGTGTACCATATTTTTATAGAAGATAGAAAATATTAACAAGTCTACCACAAATGTGAACATTCAGGTAGACATGAGACCCACTCGTTACACCAACATGTAAAGAAAAGCCTCCGCCAACTTCTCAAAATCATTGCAAACCACCAACACCAACACCTGCTTGCCTTTACTCGGCAACCTCGTTCAACAGCAAGGAAAATGACTACACAATAATTCAGTTATGACAAAAAGTGAAGTATTAAACCGGCATATCCTTCTTATTTTTAACATGTATAAAGCTTCTTGCAATCTTGATTAAATGTCCAACACCATGTGGTTATGGTCAAATAACAATTGATTATTTCCTTTTAAACCATTCATTCCTTCCTTTTAATAAGATGTATGATTTGCATAGGGACAATCCTTAATTATTCACAATGGTTATGTTCCTACATAGTAGTACTATGCAGCTCTACAATTTAGTGATGAACTAATTAACCAACACACAAACTCAACATGAAAATCTCTCTCAAAAGAAAAACTCAACATGAATATATGTTGTACCTTTTTCCATCCAAGTACTCCTCCAACTGCTGCTTGAGATTTCGTGTTGTCTGGGAGGTGCTACCACCTCGCTGCTCTCTGCACTTGGGCATGATACTAGCACATACTGTTCCAATGGCAGCCATGAGGCGTTTCTTCCCAGAGGGGCCGCCGCCGCAGCTGCCTTGCTGTTCGCTATCATCTTTGGACTGAGGCCTAACTTGACTGAGTATGGTCTGCAATATTGCATCAATGTCAGAACTCTGTGACACGGTGACCATGGCCCGGCGGTCAAATTGATCGCCGTATTCCTGGTACAAGGCCATAGCGATGGTCGTCTTGCCGACCCCTCCGAAGCCAACGATGGACAACACAGCATGGGCTTGCTTCGGAGCCTCCGCCTGGGAGGATGCAGGATCTGAGGAGGCAGGCTGTTGCAATGTCAGCCACTTGCCGAGCTCCTTCATCTCCTCTTCCACCCCGACGGGCTTCTTGGTGCCGACGAGCGCAAGGGGGGTGTGCTGGTACTCGGCGACATCGAATCCGCCGACGGGAGGTGCGCCCTCCAAGGTCTTGGGGTTCTCGACGCCGTATCTGGTCCGGCGCTCCCCGATCTGCTGCGCGCGCACCTTGAGCTCGGCGATGGAGGAGGCGATGGTGCGGCGAGGCCGCCAGGTCCAGATCTCGTAGACCGGGGAGACGATGAAGGCGCAGCAGACGTCGCCGCCGGCGGCGGGGTCGTGCGGGAGGCGGTGCGCGAAGTCGTCGACGCAGTCCTCGATGTCGTAGGTGACATCGCGGATCTGCTTCATCCAGTCCTTCATCCGGCTGTCGTGGCCCCGGGGGGCGAGGTCGACGAGGAAGGCCTGCATGCTGGCCATCTCGTCGTTGATGTACTGGATGTCGCCGCGGACGCCGCGGATGAGCGCGTACTCGTGCGCCAGCAGCCCGCCCAGCTTGCTCAGCAGCGACTTCATCGTCGCCTCCGACGCGCCCACCACCATCTCCATGGCTGCTACCTCCGCCGACGGCTCTGGCGGGGCTGCTGCTGCTGCTGCGGTGGATTTTGGTAGAATGGACTGAGACAAGAGATGGATGAGCTTAGATCTGACCTTGGGAGCTTCCCTCTCGATCGGCGGAGGCGGCCGGTCAGAGAGCACCTCGAAGTCCAAAAACAAATCCTGTCACTTGTCAGGAGGGTTCGTTTTGGTCGTACTATCACCAAGCGCCAAGTTATTTTTCTACTCCACTGCCGGCTGAAATCACTATTCTGACCTTTTAAGCAACGATTAGAAAGATTTAACCTGGTTTACATTTTATTTTTGTTTTGGAAGCTGACATTTTTGTTACAGCCATCACCCTTGCTGGTAGGGTTTCACATCTTGCCGCTGCAGTCAATGACGGTGAGGAGCTCGTCAACGTGAACGCACCGTCTTAGAGCATCTCTACTTGTTCGGGCCCCCAGCGCATAGGCATGCGCTCTTTCGAGCGCTCGCCCGATGATTTTTAGGCCCTAGTGGCGGTCTAGGTCCCAGCCACGCCCCAGGTGCCGCTCCCAAGGCGTCGCAAATTCAAACTTGGTCCATTCCCGCTTCAAAAAATGCCATGAGTCCCGCGATCAACTTGCTATAGTTCGGCGATCAAATGAAAAGTTACGCGTGCAAAAAGAAAGGACACGTAGGCAATGCATCAAACGGCGGTGTGTCGGTCTCCGGCGTCGGCGTGCGCGGGCTGGGAAGCGTCGGAGCAGCTTCTGTGCTGCTGGGCGTCGTTGAGGCATCATCGCTCGGGCTTGGCGGCGGCGTTGGCGCGGCGTGGGAGTTGGCGGCGCCGTCGCCGTCATCTGGTTCAGGATGAGGCCGCGCTCCATCAGGTACCACACCTTGAGCTGCTCGTCGTCACTCCAGAGCATGTCCGTCCCACCCAAAGGCTATCGTTGCTATGATCCGGTTTCACACCGAGTTTTCACTTCACGGCACGTTTACTTTGACGAGAGGTCTTTTCCCTTTTACCAGGTACCGTCGCCGGTCGACTCGCGTCACTCGCGCCTCCCGGCGCCCCTCGAGGAGGTCGCTCACTTGCGCTCGGGCCGCCTCCTGGCTTCGGGCCCCCTGCCGCGCGTGGCCCTCCCCCTGGTTTCGGCGCTCCCGCAGCACCTGGGCCCCCGTCCGTGTCCGTGGCGTCGGACCCGGCCCGTCACCCGTCGCCCCAGGCTCTCCCGCCGGCTCGACTGCCTCCTCGCCGGCGGCCACGGCACCCCCGACTCCCGTCGAGTCCGTAGCCCGGTCAGCGAGCGCATCTCATGCGCCCGATTATTTTTAGGCCCTGGGGCGATCTAGGTTCCACCCACGCCCCAGGTGCCGCCCCTAAGGCGTCGCAAATTCAAACTTGGTCCATTCCTGCTTCAAAAAACGTCACGAGTGTAGTGATCAACTTGCCACAGTTCCGCGATCAAATGAAAAGTTTGGCGTGCAAAAAGAAAGGACGCGTAGGCAATGCATCAAACGGTGGTGTCGGCCTCCGGCGTTGGCGTGCGCGGGCTGGGCGGCGTCGAAGCGGCTTCTGTGCTACTGGGCGTCGTGGAGGCATCATCGCTCGGGCTTGGCGATGACGTTGGCGACGGCGTGGGAGTTGGTGGCGCCGTCGCCGTCATCTGGTTCAGGATGAGGCCGCGCTCCACCAGGTACCACACCTTGAGCCGCTCGTCGTCACTCCGGAGCATGTCCGCCCCGCCCATCAGAAAAGCCAGGTCGGTGTTCCTCTTCTTCGCGGCGACGTTGGTCCGAAGCAAGTCAACGTTGGTCCGGAGCAAGTCGAGCTTGACGGTGTTGTTCGTCATCAACGCTGACCATCGCGCTCGGTTTTCTCTTCCCGCTGGGCGGCCCGGGTCTTGGCGTCGGCGAGGCAATGCTCGATGGACTCTTGCACACTTGTGGTAGCCGACTCGGCGTGTTTCCCCTTCTTGTATGCTGACATTTCATTGTTTTCTTCTTACTAGGTCATAGGCCACGGCTCCGTATTGATGGGGAATGGCGCGAGTGCTTCTGTTCATTGTGTTGGCGGGGTCGATATGAAGTTTACTTTGAGAAGAATCATGCAGCTGAAGAACGTGCAGTATGTCCCCACCATCAAGAAGAACCTCGTTAGTGTTCTATGTAGAGAAGGGTTTAAGTTGGTCTTCGAGTCTAATAAATTAGTTGTTACAAAATATAGACTCTTTGTTGGAAAAGGTTATGAGAGAAGAGGGATGTTTCGCCTTTCCCACGCAGTTTTTTGTAATAAAGTCGTGAACCATATTCATTCGAGTGTTAATAAATCTGAAGTATGGCATTCACGTCTTTGTCACATTAATTTCGGTGTTGTGACGCGGCTAGCTAAGTTGAATTTAATCCCAAGTTTCACTTTAGCCAAAGATTTCTAAGTGTCTTTCATGTGTGCAAGCTAAGCGACCTCGCAAGCCTCACAAGGCTGTGAAGGAGAGACACCTGGCACCATTAGAACTTATACATTCTGATTTTTGTGAGTTGAATGATGTGTTGACTAAAGGTGAAAAAAAAACTTCATGACATTGATAGATGATTCCACTAGATATTGTTATGTGTATCTATTAAATACTAAAGATGAGGCTCTACACTACTTTAAATATATAAGGCACAAGTTGAGAATCAACTTGAAAAGAAAATTAAACGAGTCCAGTCAGATCGTGGTGGAGAGTACTTCTCGAGTGAGTTTGATTCTTTTTTGTGCGGAACACGAAATTATTCATGAGAGGACGCCTCCCTATTCACCCCAGTCAAACGGGGTTGCTAAGCGGAAAAACCGTACTCTAACTGATCTGGTACATCGGGTTTATCCAAGGCATGGTGGGGTGAGGCTATATTGACGGCATGTCATGTCCTGAGTAAAGTTTCACAAAGGAAAATGAGATCACTCTCTATGAGAAATGGGCGAAGAGAAGGACAACACTCTCGTACTTGCGTACTTGGGGTTGTTTGGCGAAAGTCAATGTACCGA
This sequence comes from Triticum dicoccoides, assembly GCF_002162155.2. Taxonomy (NCBI): domain Eukaryota; kingdom Viridiplantae; phylum Streptophyta; class Magnoliopsida; order Poales; family Poaceae; genus Triticum; species Triticum dicoccoides. The sequence continues at coordinate 1,339,775 of NC_041383.1, read as the reverse complement.
TCCCCCAAAAAGCATAAGCTCGGACCAAAGACTGTGGACTTTGTTAATTAGGGCTATGCTAAGAATAGCGTTGACTATAGATTTCTAGTAGTGAAATCTGAGGTACCCAATCAGAAGGTCGGTACAATTATGGAGTCTAAGGATGCTACATTCTTTGGGGATATTTTCCTATGAGAGACATGCAAAGCACTTCTAGACAGGAATCTGAGGAGACTCATGAGCCTGCCATTCCTATGGAAAATTATGAACAAACACCTGATAATAATCCTGAGGAGGATGACGAGGAAACCCTTGGTAGTGGTCAGAGACAAAAGACTGCAAAGACCTTTGGTGATGATTTCTTCGTGTACCTCGTGGATGATACACGATTGTTGATGACCGACACGTAACCGCACCTTGGGGTTCAACAACCATGGAAATCACTTTGGGACCCCAAAACAATGAGTAATAGTCCATGAAACGGGCCAGAATCGACAAGAACCACAAGTGTTGATGACCGACACGTAAATGCACCCCGGGGTTCGTTAATCGTGGAAAAATCACTCTGGGACCCCAAAACAGTGAGTGATAGTCCACGAAACGGGCCAGAATCGGCCAAATCTGCGAGTGTTGATGACCAACACGTCAACGCACCTCGGGGTTCGTTAATCGTAGAAATCACTCTGGGACCCAAAATAATGAGTAATAGTCCATGAAATGGGCCTTAATCGGCCAAATCTGTGATTGTTGATGACCGATACGTAAGCGCACCTTGGGGTTCAACAACTACGGAAATCGCTTCGGGATCCCAAAGCGGTGAGTAATAGTCCACGAAACGGGTCAGAATTGGCCAAAACTGTGAGTGTTGATGACGGACACGTAAATGCACTCCGAGGATCGTCAATCGTGGAAATCGCTCTCGGACCCTAGAGCAATGAGTAATACTACACAAAATGGGCTAGAATCAGCCAAATCTGTCAGTGTTGATGACCGACACGTATGCGCAACTTGGGGTTCAACAACTATGGAAATCACTTCCGGACTCCAAAACGGTAAGTAATAGTTCACGAAACGGGTCAGAATTGGCCCAAACTGTGAGGGTTGTTCACGGACACGTAAACGCACCACGGGGATCGTCAATCGTGGAAATAGCTGTGGCACCCCAAAACGATGAGTAACAGTGCTCAAAACGGACCAGAATCAGCCAAAATTGTGAGTGTTGATGACCGACACGTAAACGCACCCCAGGTTTCGTTAATCGTGCAAATCACCGCGGGACCCCAAAACAGAGTAATAGTCCAAGAAACGGGCCAGAATCGGCCAAAACTGCGATTGTTGATGAACGACATGTAAACGCACCTTCGGGTTCGACAACCATGGAAATCGCTTTGGGACCCCAGAACGGTGAGTAATAGTCCTTGAAACGGGCCAGAATCAACGAAAATTGCGAGTGTTGACGATGGACACGCAAACGCACCCCGCGGACCGTCAATCGTGGAAATTGCTCTGGGATCCCGAAACGATGAGTAGTAGTCCATGAAACAACCCACAAATCGAACAAAACTAGGATTGCTGGTGAACGGCACATAAACGCACTGCGGGGTACGTCAGTCGTGGAATTCTCACCGGGACCCTAAAACAATGAGTAATAGTCCATGAAATGGGCCAGAATCGGCCAAAACTGCGAGTGTTGATGACCGACAGTAAGCGCACCTTGGGTCCAATAACTTTGGAAATCGCTTCGGGACCCCAAAACCATGAGTAATAGTCCACAAAACGGGTCAGAATTGGCTAAAACTATGAGTGTTGACGATGGACACGTAAACGCACCCCGAGGATCGTCAGTCATGGAAATCGCCCTGGGACCCCAAAATGGTGTGCACGAAACGGACCAGAATCGGCCAAATTTGTGAGTGCTGGTGACCAACACGTAAGCACACCTTGAGGTTCGACAACCATGGAAATCGCATTGGGACCCCAAAACGGTGAGCAATAGTACACGAAACGGACCAGAGTCGGCCAAAACTACGATTGTTGATGACCGACACATAGGCGCACCTTGGGGTTCAACAACCATAGAAATCCCTTTGGGATCCCAAAACGGTGAGTAATAGTCCCCGAAATAGGTCAGAATCGACAAAAACCGCGAGTGTTGATGACCGACATGTAAAAGCACCCCGGGGTTCGTTAATCGTGGAAATCACTCCGGGACCCCAAAATAGGGAGTAATAGTCCACGAAACGGTCCAAAATCGAACAAACCTAGGACTATCGATGAACGATACGTAAACGCACCCCGGGGTTCGTCAATCATGGAAATCGCTCAGGGACCCCAAATCAATGAGCAATAGTCCATGGAACGGGCCAGAATCGGTCAAAACTGCGATTGTTGATGACCGACACGTAACCGCACCTTGGGGTTCAACAACCATGGAAATCACTTTGGGACCTCAAAACAATGAGTAATAGTCCATGAAACGAGCCATAATCGACAATGAGTGTTGATGACCGACACGTAAACGCACCCTGTGGTTCGTTAATTATGGAATTCACTCTGGGACCCCAAAACAGTGAGTGATAGTCCACGAAACGGGCCAGAATCGGCCAAATCTGTGAGTGTTGATGACCGACACGTCAACGCACCTCGGGGTTCGTTAATCGTGGAAATCACTCCGGGACCCCAAAATAATGAGTAATAGTCCACGAAATGGGTCAGAATCGGCCAAATCTGTGAATGTTGATGACCGACACGTAAGCGCACCTTGGGGTTCAACAACTATGGAAATCGCTTTGGGATCCCAAAGCGGTAAGTAATAGTCCACGAAACGGGTCAGAATTGGCCAAAACTGTGAGTGTTGATGACGGACACATAAATGCACCCCGAGGATCGTCAATCATGGAAATCGTTCTCGGACCCCAGAGCTACGAGTAATACTACACAAAATGGGCTAGAATCGGTCAAAACTGTCAGTGTTGATGACCGACACGTATGCGCAACTTGGGGTTCAAAAACTATGGAAATCCCTTCCGAACCCCAAAACGGTAAGTAATAGTCCACGAAACGGGTCAGAATTGGCCCAAACTGTGAGGGTTGTTCACGGACACGTAAATTCGCACCCCGGGGATCGTCAATCGTGGAAATAGCTATGGCACCCCAAAATGATGAGTAAAAGTGCTCAAAACGGACCAGAATCAGCCAAAATTGTGAGTGTTTATGTGATACGTCTCCAACCTATCTATAATTTTTGATTGCTCCATGCTACTTTATCTACTGTTTTGGACTATATTGGGCTTTATTTTCCACTTTTATATTATTTTTGGGACTAACCTATTAACCGGAGGCCCAGCCCAGAATTGCTGTTTTTTTGTCGTTTTCAGTATTTCGAAGAAACAGAATATCAAACGGAGTCCAAACAGAAAAATCCTTTTTGGAACGTGATTTTCTTCCCGAATAAGACATAGGAGACTTGGACCCTATGCCAAGGAACGCTGGAGGCGGTCACGAGGGTAGGGGGCGCGCCCCCTACCTCGTGGGCCCCTCGAAGCTCCACCAACGTACTCCTTCCTCCTATATATACCTACGTACCCCCGAACGATCAGAACAGGAGCCAAACACTTAATTCCACCGCCGCAACTTTCTGTATCCACGAGATCCCATCTTGGGGCCTGTTCCGGAGCTCCGCCGGAGAGGGCCGTCATCACGGAGGGCTTCGACATCATCATAGCCTCTCCGATGAAGTGTGAGTAGTTTACTTCAGACCTTCGGGTCCATAGTTATTAGCTAGATGGCTTCTTCTCTCTTTTTGGATCTCAATACAATGATCTCCCCCTCTCTCGTGGAGATCTATTCGATGTAATCTTCTTTTTTGCGGTGTGTTTTTTGAGACCGATGAATTGTGGGTTTATGATCCAGTATTATCTATGGAAAACATTTGATTCTTCTCTGAATTCTTTTATGTATGATTGAGTTATCTTTGCAAGTCTCTTCGAATTATCTTTTTGGTTTGGCCAACTAGATTGGTAGTTCTTGCCATGGGAGAAGTGCTTAGCTTTGGGTTCAATCTTGCGGTGTCCTTACTCAGTGACAGAAAGAGTTGCAAGGCACGTATTGTATTGTTGCCATCGAGGATAACAAGATGGGTTTTTTTTATCATATTGCATGAATTTATCCCTCTACATCATGTCATCTTGCTTACGACGTTACTCTGTTTTTTACTTAATACTCTAGATGCATGCTGGATAGCGGTCGATGAGTGGAGTAATAGTAGTAGATGCAGAATCGTTTCGATCTACTTGTTTTGGACGTGATGCCTATATACATGATCATTGCCTAGATATACTCATAACTATGCTCAATTCTGTCAATTGCTCAACAGTAATTTGTTCACCCACCGTAGAATACTTATGCTCTTGAGAGAAGCCACTAGTGAAACCTATGGCCCCCGGGTCTATTCTCGTCATATCAATCTATATCACTTTATTTACTTGCTTTGTTTTACTTTTCCTTTTACTTTTTACTTTGCATCTATCTATATCAAAAATACCAAAAATATTATTTATTATCTCTATCAGATCTCACTCTCGTAAGTCACCGTGAAGGGCTTGACAACCCCTAAGAGTCTCCTACTAGATTGACACATTGGTTCTCAAAAACTGAGGGAAATACTTACGCTACTGTACTGCATCATCCCTTCCTCTTCGGGGAAAAACCAACGCAGTGCTCAAGAGGTAGCATGATGACCGACACGTAAACGCACCCCAGGTTTCGTCAATCGTGCAAATCACTGCGGGACCCCAAAATAGAGTAATAGTCCAAGAAACGGGCCAGAATCAGCCTAAACTGCGATTGTTGATGAACGACACGTAAACGCACCTTCGGGTTCGACAACCATGGAAATCGCTTTGGGACCCCAAAACGGTGAGTAATAGTACTTGAAACGGGCCAGAATCAGCGAAAATTGCGAGTGTTGACGATGGACACGCAAACGCACCACGCGGATCGTCAATCGTGGAAATTGCTGTGGGATCCCAAAACGATGAGTAGTAGTCCATGAAACAACCCACAATCGAACAAAACTAGGATTGCTGGTGAACGACACATAAACGCACTGCGGGGTACGTCAGTCGTGGAATTCTCACCGGGACCCCAAAACAATGAGTAATAGTCCATGAAACGGGCCAAAATCGACCAAAACTGCGAGTGCTGATGACCGACAGTAAGCGCACCTTGGGGTCCAATAACTTTGGAAATCGCTTCGGGACCCCTAAACGATGAGTAATAGTCCACAAAACGGGTCAGAATTGGCTAAAACTGTGAGTGTTGATGATGGACACGTAAACGCACCCCAAGGATCGTCAGTCATGGAAATCGCCCTGGGACCCCAAAATGGTGTGCACGAAATGGACCAGAATCGGCCAAATTTGTAAGTGCTGGTGACCAACACGTAAGCACACCTTGAGGTTCGACAACCATGGAAATCGCATTGTGACCCCAAAACGGTGAGCAATAGTCCACGAAACGGACCAGAGTCGGCCAAAACTACGATTGTTGATGACCGACACATAGGCGCACCTTGGGGTTCAACAACCATAGAAATCCCTTTGGGATCCCAAAACGGTGAATAATAGTCTCCGAAACAGGTCAGAATCGACAAAAACCGCGAGTGTTGATGACCGACATGTAAAAGCAACCCGGGGTTCGTTAATCGTGGAAATCACTCCGGGACCCCAAAATAGGGAGTAATAGTCCACGAAACGGTCCAAAATCGAACAAACCTAGGACAATCGATGAACGATACATAAACGAACCCCGGGGTTCGTCAATCATGGAAATCGCTCAAGGACCCCAAATCAGTGAGCAATAGTCCATGGAACGGGCCAGAATCGGTCAAAACTGCGATTGTTGATGACCGACACGTAACCGCACCTTGGGGTTCAACAACCATGGAAATCACTTTGGGACCCCAAAACAATGAGTAATAGTCCATGAAACGGGTCAGAATCGACAAGAACCAGGAGTGTTGATGACCGACACGTAAACGCACCCTGGGTTCCGTTAATCGTGAAAATCACTCTAGGACCCAAAATAGTGAGTGATAGTCCACGAAACAGGCCAGAATCGGCCAAATCTGTGAGTGTTGATGACCTACACGTCAACGCATCTCGGGGTTCGTTAATCGTGGAAATCACTCCGGGACCCCAAAATAATGAGTAATAGTCCACGAAATTGGCCAGAATCGGCCAAATCTGTTATTGTTGATGACCGACACGTAAGCGCACCTTGGGGTTCAACAACTGTGCAAATCGCTTCGGGATCCTAAAGCAGTGAGTAATAGTCCACGAAACGGGTCAGAATTGGCCAAAGCTGTGAGTGTTGATGACGGACACGTAAATGCACCCCGAGCATCGTCAATCGTGGAAATCGCTCTCGGACCCCAGAGCAATGAGTAATACTACACAAAATGGGCTAGAATCGGCCAAAATTGTCAGTGTTGATGACCGACACGTATGCGCAACTTGGGGTTCAACAACTATGGAAATCCCTTCCGGACCCCAAAACGGTAAGTAATAGTCCACGAGACGGGTCAGAATTGGCCCAAACTGTGAGGGTTGTTCACGGACACGTAAACGCACCCCGGGGATCATCAATCCTGGAAATAGCTGTGGCACCCCAAAACAATGAGTAACAGTGCTCAAAACGGACCAGAATCAGCCAAAATTGTGAGTGTTGATGACCGACACGTAAACGCACCTCAGGTTTCGTCAAGCGTGCAAATCACTGTAGGACCCCGAAACAGAGTAATAGTCCAAGAAACGGGCCAGAATCGGCCTAAACTGCGATTTTTGATGAACGACACGTAAACGCACCTTCGGGTTCGACAACCATGGAAATCGCTTTGGAACCCCAAAACGGTGAGTAATAGTCCTTGAAACGGGCCAGAATCAGCGAAAATTGCGAGTGTTGACGATGGACATGCAAACGCAACCCGCGGATCGTCAATCGTGGAAATTGCTCTGGGATCCCAAAACGATGAGTAGTAGTCCATGAAACAACCCACAATGGAACAAAACTAGGATTGCTGGTGAACGACACATAAACGCACTGCGGGGTACGTCAGTCGTGGAATTCTCACCAGGACCCCAAAACAATGAGTAAAGTCCATGAAACGGGCCAGAATCGGCCAAAACTGCGAGTGTTGATGACCGACAGTAAGCGTACCTTGGGGTCCAATAACTTTGGAAATCGCTTCGGGACCCCAAAACTATGAGTAATAGTCCACAAAACGGGTCAGAATTGGCTAAAACAATGAGTGTTGACGATGGACACGTAAACGCACCCCGAGGATCGTCAGTCATGGATATCGCCCTGGGACTCCAAAATGGTGTGCACGAAATGGACCAGAATCGGCCAAATTTGTGAGTGCTGGTGACCAACACGTAAGCACAACTTGAGGTTCGACAACCATGGAAATCGAATTGGGACCCCAAAACGGTGAGCAATAGTCCACGAAACGGACCAGAATCGGCCAAAACTACGATTGTTGATGACTGACACATAGGCGCACCTTGGGGTTCAACAACCATAGAAATCCCTTTGGGATCCCAAAACGGTGAGTAATAGTCTCCGAAACAGGTCAGAATCGACAAAAACCGCGAGTGTTGATGACCGACATGTAAAAGCACCCCGGGGTTCGTTAATCGTGGAAATCACTCCGGGACCCAAAATAGGGAGTGATAGTCCACGAAACGGTCCAAAATCGAACAAACCTAGGACTATTGATGAATGATACATAAACGCACCCCGGGGTTCGTCAATCATGGAAATCGCTCAGGGAACCCAAATTAGTGAGCAACAGTCCATGGAATGGGCCAGAATCAGTCAAAACAATGATTGTTGATGACCGACACGTAACCGCACCTTGGGGTTCAACAACCATGGAAATCACTTTGGGACCCCAAAACAATGAGTAATAGTCCATGAAACGGGCCAGAATCGACAAGAACCAGGAGTGTTGATGACCGACACGTAAACACACCCCGGGGTTCGTTAATCATGGAAATCACTTTGGGACCCCAAAACAGTGAGTGATAGTCCACGAAACGGGCCAGAATCGGCCAAATCTGTGAGTGTTGATGACCGACACGTCAACGCACCTCGGGGTTCGTTAATCATGGAAATCACTCCGGACCCCAAAATAATGAGTAATAGTCCACGAAATGCGCCATAATCGGCCAAATCTGTGATTGTTGATGACTGACACGTAAGCGCACCTTGGGGTTCAACAACTATGAAGATCGCTCCAGGATCCCAAAGCGGTGAGTAATAGTCCACGAAACGGGTCAGAATTGGCCAAAACTGTGAGTGTTGACGACAGACACGTAAATGCAACCCGAGGATCGTCAATCGTGGAAATCGCTCTCGGACTCCAGAGCAATGAGTAATAGTACACAAAATGAGCTAGAATCGGCCAAAACTGTCAGTGTTGATGACCGACACGTATGCGCAACTTGGGTTCAACAACTATGGAAATCCCTTCGGGACCCCAAAACGGTAAGTAATAGTCCACGATACGGGTCAGAGTTGGCCCAAACTGTGAGGGTTGTTCACGGACACGTAAACACACCCCGGGGATCGTCAATCGTGGAAATAGCTGTGGCACCCCAAAACGATGAGTAACAGTGCTCAAAACGGACCAGAACAAGCCAAAATTGTTAGTGATGATGACCGACACGTAAACGCCCCAGGTTTCGTCAATCGTGCAAATCACTGCGGGACCCCAAAATAGAGTAATATCCAAGAAACGGGCCAGGATCAGCCTAAACTGCCATTGTTGATGAACAACACGTAAACGCACCTTCGGGTTCGACAACCATGCAAACCACTTTGGGACCCCAAAATGGTGATTAATAGTCCTTGAAATGGGCCAGAATCAGCGAAAATTGCGAGTGTTGACGATGGACACGCAAACGCACCCCGCGGATCGTCAATCGTGGAAATTGCTCTGGGATCCCAAAACGATGAGTAGTACTCCATGAAACAACCCACAATCGAACAAAACTAGGATTGCTGGTGAAAGACACATAAACGCACTGCGGGGTACGTCAGTCGTGGAATTCTCACCGGGACCCCAATACAATGAGTAATAGTCCATGAAACGGGCCAGAATCGGCCAAAACTGCGAGTGTTGATGACCGACAGTAAGCGCACCTTCGGGTCCAATAACTTTGGAAATCGCTTCGGGACCCCAAAACGATGAGTAATAATCCAAAAAACGGGTCAGAATAGGCTAAAACTGTGAGTGTTGACGATGGACACGTAAACGCACCCCGAGGATCGTCAGTCATGGAAATCGCCCTGGGACCCCAAAATGGTGTGCACAAAACGAACCAGAATCGGCCAAATTTGTGAGTGCTGGTGACCAACACGTAAGCACACCTTGAGGTTCGACAACCATGGAAATCGCTTTGGGACCCCAAAACGGTGAGCAATAGTCCACGAAACGGACCAGAGTCGGCCAAAACTACGATTGTTGATGACCGACACATAGGCGCACCTTGGGGTTCAACAACCATGGAAATCCCTTTGGGATCTCAAAACGGTGAGTAATAGTCCCCAAAACAGGTCAGGATCGACAAGAACCACGAGTGTTGATGACCGACATGTAAAAGCACCCCGGGGTTCGTTAATCGTGGAAATCACTCCGGGACCCCAAAATAGTGAGTAATAGTCCACGAAACGGTCCAAAATCGAACAAACCTAGGACAATCGATGAACGATACATAAACGCACCCCGGGGTTCGTCAATCATGGAAATCGCTCAGCGACCCCAAATCAGTGAGCAATAGTCCATGGAACGAGCCAGAATCGGTCAAAACTGCGGTTGTTGATGACCGACACGTAACCGCACCTTGGGGTTCAACAACCATGGAAATCACTTTGGGACCCCATAACAATGAGTAATAGTCCATGAAACGGGTCAGAATCGACAAGAACCATCAAGACACGTAAACAAACCCCGGGGTTCATTAATCATGGAAATCACTCTGGGACCCCAAAACAGTGAGTGATAGTCCACGAAACGGGCCAAAATCGGCCAAATCTGTGAGTGTTGATGACCGACACGTCAACGCACCTCAGGGTTCGTTAATCGTGGAAATCACTCCGGGACCCCAAAATAATGAGTAATAGTCCACGAAATGGGCCAGAATCGGCCAAATCTGTGATTGTTGATGACCGACACATAAGCGCACCTTGGGTTCAACAACTATGGAAATCGCTTCGGGATCCCAAAGCGGTGAGTAATAATCCACGAAACGGGTTAGAATTGGCCAAAACTGTGAGTGTTGACGACGGACACGTAAATGCACCCCGAGGATCGTCAATCGTGGAAATCGCTCTCGGACCCCAGAGCAATGAGTAATAGTATACAAAATGGGCTAGAATCGGCCAAAACTGTCAGTGTTGATGACCGACACGTATGCGCAACTTGGGGTTCAACAACTATGGAAATCTCTTCCGGACCCCAAAACGGTAAGTAATAGTCCACGAAACGGGTCAGAATTGGCCCAAACTGTGAGGGTTGTTCACGGACACGTAAACGCACCCCGAGGATCGTCCATCGTGGAAATAGCTGTGGCACCCCAAAACGATGAGTAACAGTGCTCAAAACGGACCAGAATCAGCCAAAATTGTGAGTGTTGATGACCGACACATAAACGCACCCCAGGTTTCGTCAATCGTGCAAATCACTGCGGGACCCCAAAACAGAGTATTTGTCCAAGAAACGGGCCAGAATTGGCCTAAACTGCAATTGGTGATGAACGACACGTAAACGCACATTCGGGTTCGACAACCATGGAAATCGCTTTGGGACCCCAAAACGGTGAGTAATAGTCCTATAAACGGGCCAGAATCAGCGAAAATTACGAGTGTTGACGATGGACACGCAAACGCACCCCGCGGATCGTCAATCGTGGAAATTTCTCTGGGATGCCAAAACGACGAGTAGTACTCCATGAAACAACCCACAATCGAACAAAACTAGGATTGCTGGTAAACGACACATAAACATGCTGCGGGGTACGTCAGTCGTGGAATTCTCACCGGGACCCCAAAACAATGAGTAATAGTCCATGAAACGGGCCAGAATCGTCCAAAACTGCGAGTGTTGATGACCGACAGTAAGCGCACCTTGGGGTCCAATAACTTTGGAAATCGCTTCGGGACCCCAAAACGATGAGGAATAGTCCACAAAACGGGTCAGAATTGGCTAAAACTGTGAGTGTTGATGATGGACACGTAAACGCACCGCGAGGATCATCAGTCATGGAAATCGCCCTGGGACCCCAAAATGGTGTGCACGAAACGAACCAGAATCGGCAAAATTTGTGAGTGCTGGTGAACAACACGTAAGCACACCTTGCGGTTCGACAACCATGGAAATCGCATTGGGACCCCAAAACGGTGGCAATAGTCCACGAAACGGACCAGAGTCGACCGAAACTACGATTGTTGATGACCGACACATAGGCGCACCTTGGGGTTCAATAACCATAGAAATCCCTTTGGGATCCCAAAAACGGTGAGTAATAGTCCCCGAAACAGGTCAAAATCGACAAAAACCGCGAGTGTTGATGACCGACATGTAAAAGCACCCCGGGGTTCGTTAATCATGGAAATCACTCCGGGACCCCAAAATAGTGAGTAATAGTCCACGAAACGGTCCAAAATTGAACAAACCTAGGACTATCGATGAACGATACATAAACGCACCCCGGGGTTCGTCAATCATGGAAATCGCTCAGGGACCCCAAATCAGCGAGCAATAGTCCATGGAACGGGCCAGAATCGGTCAAAAAAGCGATTGTTGATGACCGACACGTAACCGCACCTTGGGGTTCAACAACCATGGAAATCACTTTGGGACCCCAAAACAATGAGTAATAGTCCATGAAACGGGTCAGAATCGACAAGAACCACGAGTGTTGATGACCGACACGTAAACGCACCCCGGGGTTCGTTAATCGTGGAAATCACTCTGGGACCCCAAAACAGTGAGTGATAGTCCACAAAACGGGCCAGAATCGGCCAAATCTGTGAGTGTTGATGACCGACACGTCAACACACCTCGGGGTTCGTTAATCGTGGAAATCACTCCTGGAGCCCAAAATAATGAGTAATAGTCCATGAAACGGTCCAAAATCGAACAAACCTAGGACTATCGATGAACGATACATAAACGCACCCCGGGGTTCGTCAATCATGGAAATCGCTCAGGGACCCCAAATCAGTGAGCAATAGTCCATGGAACGAGCCAGAATCGGTCAAAACTGCGATTGTTGATGACCGACACGTAACCGCACCTTGGGGTTCAACAACCATGGAAATCACTTTGGGACCCCAAACAATGAGTAATAGTCCATGAAACGGGTCAGAATCGACAAGAACCACG
>NC_041383.1:1325747-1327005 GCF_002162155.2 Triticum dicoccoides | reverse complement strand
GCACCTCGGGGTTCGTTAATCGTGGAAATCACTCCGGGACCCCAGAATAATGACTAATAGTCCACGAAATGGGCCAGAATCGGCCAAATCTGTGATTGTTGATGACCGACACGTAAGCGCACCTTGGGGTTCAACAACTATGGAAATCGCTTCGGGATCCCAAAGCGGTGAGTAATAGTCCACGAAACGGGTCAAAATTGGCCAAAACTGTGAGTGTTGACGACGGACACGTAAATGCACCCCGAGGATCGTCAATCATGGAAATCGCTCTCGGACCCCAGAGCAATGAGTAATAGTACACAAAATGGGCTAGAATCGGCCAAAACTGTCAGTGTTGATGACCGACACGTATCCTCAACTTGGGATTCAACAACTATGGAAATCCCTTCCGGACCCCAAAACGGTGAGTAATTGTCCATGAAACGGGTCAGAATTGGCCCAAACTGTGAGGGTTGATCACGAACACGTAAACGCACCCCGGGGATCGTCAATCGTGGAAATAGCTGTGGCACCCCAAAACGATGAGTAACAATGCTCAAAACGGACCAGAATCAGCCAAAATTGGGAGTGTTGATGACCGACACGTAAACGTACCCCAGGTTTCGTCAATCGTGCAAATCACGGCGGGACCCCAAAACAGAGTAATTGTCCAAGAAACGGGCCAGAATCAGCCTAAACTGCGATTGTTGATGAACGACACGTAAACGCACATTCGGGTTCGACAACCATGGAAATCGCTTTGGGACCCCAAAACGGTGAGTAATAGTCCTTGAAAAGGGCCAGAATCAGCGAAAATTGCGAGTGTTGACGATGGACACGCAAACGCACCCCGCGGATCGTCAATCGTTGAAATTGCTCTGGGATCCCAAAACGATGAGTAGTACTCCATGAAACAACCACAATCGAACAAAACTAGGATTGCTGGTGAACGACACATAAACGTACTACGGGGTACGTCAGTCGTGGAATTCTCACCGGGACCCCAAAACAATGAGTAATAGTCCATGAAACGGGCTAGAATCGTCCAAAACTGCGAGTGTTGATGACCGACAGTAAGCGCACCTTGGGGTCCAATAACTTTGGAAATCGCTTCGGGACCCCAAAACGATGAGGAATAGTCCACAAAACGGGTCAGAATTGGCTAAAACTGTGAGTGTTGACGATGGACACGTAAACGCACCGCGAGGATCATCAGTCATGGAAATCGCCCTGGGACCCCAAAATGGTGTGCACGAAACGAACCAGAATCGGCAAAATT
>NC_041383.1:1320311-1324055 GCF_002162155.2 Triticum dicoccoides | reverse complement strand
GTGAGTGCTGGTGACCAACACGTAAGCACACCTTGAGGTTCGACAACCATGGAAATCGCATTGGGACCCCAAAACGGTGGCAATAGTCCACGAAACGGACCAGAGTCGGCCAAAACTACGATTGTTGATGACCGACACATAGGCGCACCTTGGGGTTTAACAACCATAGAAATCCCTTTGGGATCCCAACAACGGCGAGTAATAGTCCCCGAAACAGGTCAAAATCGACAAAAACCGCGAGTGTTGATGACGGACATGTAAAAGCACCCCGGGGTTCGTTAATCATGGAAATCACTCCGGGACCCCAAAATAGTGAGTAATAGTCCACGAAACGGTCCAAAATCGAACAAACCTAGGACTCTCGATGAACGATACATAAACGCACCCCGGGGTTCGTCAATCATGGAAATCGCTCAGGGACCCCAAATCAGCAAGCAATAGTCCATGGAACGGGCCAGAGTCGGTCAAAACTGCGATTGTTGATGACCGACACGTAACCGCACCTTGGGCTTCAACAACCATGGAAATCACTTTGGGACCCCAAAACAATGAGTAATAGTCCATGAAACGGGTCAGAATCGACAAGAACCACGAGTGTTGATGATCGACACGTAAACGCACCCCGGGGTTCGTTAATCGTGGAAATCACTCTGGGACCCCAAAACAGTGAGTGATAGTCCACAAAACGGGCCAGAATCGGCCAAATCTGTGAGTGTTGATGACCGACACGTCAACACACCTCGGGGTTCGTTAATCGTGGAAATCACTCCTGGAGCCCAAAATAATGAGTAATAGTCCATGAAACGGTCCAAAATCGAACAAACCTAGGACTATCGATGAACGATACATAAACGCACCCCGGGGTTCGTCAATCATGGAAATCGCTCAGGGACCCCAAATCAGTGAGCAATAGTCCATGGAGCGAGCCAGAATCGGTCAAAACTGCGATTGTTGATGACCGACACGTAACCACACCTTGGGGTTCAACAACCATGGAAATCACTTTGGGACCCCAAACAATGAGTAATAGTCCATGAAACGGGTCAGAATCGACAAGAACCACGAGTGTTGATGACCGACACGTAAATGCACCCCGGGGTTCGTTATCGTGGAAATCACTCTGGGACCCCAAAACAGTGAGTGATAGTCCACGAAACGGGCCAGAATCGGCCAAATCTGTGAGTGTTGATGACCGACACGTCAACGCACCTCGGGGTTCGTTAATCGTGGAAATCACTCCGGAACCCCAGAATAATGACTAATAGTCCACGAAATGGGCCAGAATCGGCCAAATCTGTGATTGTTGATGACCGACACGTAAGCGCACCTTGGGGTTCAACAACTATGGAAATCGCTTCGGGATCCCAAAGCGGTGAGTAATAGTCCACGAAACGGGTCAAAATTGGCCAAAACTGTGAGTGTTGACGACGGACACATAAATGCACCCCGAGGATCGTCAATCGTGGAAATCGCTCTCGGACCCCAGAGCAATGAGTAATAGTACACAAAATGGGCTAGAATCGGCCAAAACTGTCAGTGTTGATGACCGACACGTATCCTCAACTTGGGATTCAACAACTATGGAAATCCCTTCCGGACCCCAAAACGGTGAGTAATTGTCCATGAAACGGGTCAGAATTGGCCCAAACTGTGAGGGTTGATCACGGACACGTAAACGCACCCCGGGGATCGTCAATCGTGGAAATAGCTGTGGCACCCCAAAACAATGAGTAACAGTGCTCAAAACGGACCAGAATCAGCCAAAATTGGGAGTGTTGATGACCGACACGTAAACGTACCCCAGGTTTCGTCAATCGTGCAAATCACGGCGGGACCCCAAAACAGAGTAATTGTCCAAGAAACGGGCCAGAATCGGCCTAAACTGCGATTGTTGATGAACGACACGTAAACGCACATTCAGGTTCGACAACCATGGAAATCGCTTTGGGACCCCAAAACGGTGAGTAATAGTCCTTGAAAAGGGCCAGAATCAGCGAAAATTGCGAGTGTTGACGATGGACACGCAAACGCACCCCGCGGATCGTCAATCGTTGAAATTGCTCTGGGATCCCAAAACGATGAGTAGTACTCCATGAAACAACCACAATCGAACAAAACTAGGATTGCTGGTGAACGACACATAAACGTACTACGGGGTACGTCAGTCGTGGCATTCTCACCGGGACCCCAAAACAATGAGTAATAGTCCATGAAACGGGCCAGAATCGTCAAAAACTGCGAGTGTTGATGACCGACAGTAAGCGCACCTTGGGGTCCAATAACTTTGGAAATCGCTTCGGGACCCCAAAACGATGAGGAATAGTCCACAAAACGGGTCAGAATTGGCTAAAACTGTGAGTGTTGATGACGGACACGTAAACGCACCGCGAGGATCATCAGTCATGGAAATCGCCCTGGGACCCCAAAATGGTGTGCACGAAACGAACCAGAATCGGCAAAATTTGTGAGTGCTGGTGACCAACACGTAAGCACACCTTGAGGTTCGACAACCATGGAAATCGCATTGGGACCCCAAAACGGTGGCAATAGTCCACGAAACGGACCAGATTCGGCCAAAACTACGATTGTTGATGACCGACACATAGGCGTACCTTGGGGTTCGACAACCATAGAAATCCCTTTGGGATCCCAAAAACGGTGAGTAATAGTCCCCGAAACAGGTCAAAATCGACAAAAACCGCGAGTGTTGATGACCGACATGTAAAAGCACCCCGGGGTTCGTTAATCATGGAAATCACTCCGGGACCCCAAAATAGTGAGTAATAGTCCACGAAACGGTCCAAAATCGAACAAACCTAGGACTATCGATGAACGATACATAAACGCACCCCGGGGTTCGTCAATCATGGAAATCGCTCAGGGACCCCAAATCAGCGAGCAATAGTCCATGGAACGGGCCAGAGTCGGTCAAAACTGCGATTGTTGATGACCGACACGTAACCGCACCTTGGGGTTCAACAACCATGGAAATCACTTTGGGACCCCAAAACAATGAGTAATAGTCCATGAAACGGGTCAGAATCGACAAGAACCACGAGTGTTGATGACCGACACGTAAACGCACCACGGGGTTCGTTAATCGTGGAAATCACTCTGGGACCCCAAAACAGTGAGTGATAGTCCACAAAACGGGCCAGAATCGGCCAAATCTGTGAGTGTTGATGACCGACACGTCAACACACCTCGGGGTTCGTTAATCGTGGAAATCACTCCTGGAGCCCAAAATAATGAGTAATAGTCCATGAAACGGTCCAAAATCGAACAAACCTAGGACTATCGATGAACGATACATAAACGCACCCCGGGGTTCGTCAATCATGGAAATCGCTCAGGGACCCCAAATCAGTGAGCAATAGTCCATGGAACGAGCCAGAATCGGTCAAAACTGCGATTGTTGATGACCGACACGTAACCGCACCTTGGGGTTCAACAACCATGGAAATCACTTTGGGACCCCAAACAATGAGTAATAGTCCATGAAACGGGTCAGAATCGACAAGAACCACGAGTGTTGATGACCGACACGTAAACGCACCCCGGGGTTCGTTAATCGTGGAAATCACTCTGGGACCCCAAAACAGTGAGTGATAGTCCACGAAACGGGCCAGAATCGGCCAAATCTGTGAGTGTTGATGACCGACACGTCAAGGCACCTCGGGGTTCGTTAATCGTGGAAATCACTCCGGGACCCCAGAATAATGACTAATAGTCCACGAAATGGGC
>NC_041383.1:1317095-1319499 GCF_002162155.2 Triticum dicoccoides | reverse complement strand
GGTTCAACAACCATGGAAATCACTTTGGGACCCCAAACAATGAGTAATAGTCCATGAAACGGGTCAGAATCGACAAGAACCACGAGTGTTGATGACCGACACGTAAACGCACCCCGGGGTTCGTTAATCGTGGAAATCACTCTGGGACCCCAAAACAGTGAGTGATAGTCCACGAAACGGGCCAGAATTGGCCAAATCTGTGAGTGTTGATGACCGACACGTCAAGGCACCTCGGGGTTCGTTAATCGTGGAAATCACTCCGGGACCCCAGAATAATGACTAATAGTCCACGAAATGGGCCAGAATCGGCCAAATCTGTGATTGTTGATGACCGACACGTAAGCGCACCTTGGGGTTCAACAACTATGGAAATCGCTTCGGGATCCCAAAGCGGTGAGTAATAGTCCACGAAACGGGTCAAAATTGGCCAAAACTGTGAGTGTTGACGACGGACACGTAAATGCACCCCGAGGATCGTCAATCATGGAAATCGCTCTCGGACCCCAGAGCAATGAGTAATAGTACACAAAATGGGCTAGAATCGGCCAAAACTGTCAGTGTTGATGACCGACACGTATCCTCAACTTGGGATTCAACAACTATGGAAATCCCTTCCGGACCCCAAAACGGTGAGTAATTGTCCATGAAACGGGTCAGAATTGGCCCAAACTGTGAGGGTTGATCACGGACACGTAAATGCACCCCGGGGATCGTCAATCGTGGAAATAGCTGTGGCACCCCAAAACGATGAGTAACAGTGCTCAAAACGGACCAGAATCAGCCAAAATTGGGAGTGTTGATGACCGACACGTAAACGTACCCCAGGTTTCGTCAATCATGCAAATCACGGCGGGACCCCAAAACAGAGTAATTGTCCAAGAAACGGGCCAGAATCGGCCTGAACTGCGATTGTTGATGAACGACACGTAAACGCACATTCGGGTTCGACAACCATGGAAATCGCTTTGGGACCCCAAAACGGTGAGTAATAGTCCTTGAAACGGGCCAGAATCAGCGAAAATTGCGAGTGTTGACGATGGACACGCAAACGCACCCCGCGGATCGTCAATCGTTGAAATTGCTCTGGGATCCCAAAACGATGAGTAGTACTCCATGAAACAACCCACAATCGAACAAAACTAGGATTGCTGGTGAACGACACATAAACGTACTACGGGGTACGTCAGTCGTGGAGTTCTCACCGGGACCCCAAAACAATGAGTAATAGTCCATGAAACGGGCCAGAATCGTCCAAAGCTGCGAGTGTTGATGACCGACAGTAAGCGCACCTTGGGGTCCAATAACTTTGGAAATCGCTTCGGGACCCCAAAACAATGAGTAATAATCCACAAAACGGGTCAGAATTGGCTAAAACTGTGAGTGTTGACGACGGACACGTAAACGCACCCCGAGGATCGTCAGTCATGGAAATCGCCCTGGGACCCCAAAATGGTGTGCATGAAACGGACCAGAATCGGCCAAATTTGTCAGTGCTGGTGACCAACACGTAAGCACACATTGAGGTTTGACAACCATGGAAATCGCTTTGGGACCCCAAAACGGTGAGGAATAGTCCACGAAACAGACCAGAGTCGGCCAAAACTACGATTGTTGATGACCGACACATAGGCGCCCCTTGGGGTTCAACAACCGAAATAGGTCAGAATCGACAAAGACCGCGAGTGTTGATGACCGACATGTAAAAGCACCCCGGGGTTCGTTAATCGTGGAAATCACTCCGGGACCCCAAAATAGTGAGTAATAGTCCACGAAACGGTCCAAAATCAAACAAACCTAGGACTATCGATGAACGATACATAAACGCACCCCGGGGTTCGTCAATCATGGAAATCGCTCAGGGACCCCAAATCAGCGAGCAATAGTCCATGGAACGGGCCAGAGTCGGTCAAAACTGCGATTGTTGATGACCGACACGTAACCGCACCTTGGGGTTCAACAACCATGGAAATCACTTTGGGACCCCAAAACAATGAGTAATAGTCCATGAAATGGGTCAGAATCGACAAGAACAACGAGTGTTGATGACCGACACGTAAACGCACCCCGGGGTTCGTTAATCGTGGAAATCACTCTGGGACCCCAAAACAGTGAGTGATAGTCCACAAAACGGGCCAGAATCGGCCAAATCTGTGAGTGTTGATGACCGACACGTCAACACACCTCGGGGTTCGTTAATCGTAGAAATCACTCCGGGAGCCCAAAATAATGAGTAATAGTCCATGAAACGGTCCAAAATCGAACAAACCTAGGACTATCGATGAACGATACATAAACGCACCCCGGGGTTCGTCAATCATGGAAATCGCTCAGGGACCCCAAATCAGTGAGCAATAGTCCATGGAACGAGCCAGAATCGGTCAAAACTGCGATTGTTGATGACCGA
>NC_041383.1:1281246-1316972 GCF_002162155.2 Triticum dicoccoides | reverse complement strand
TGATGACCGACACGTAACCGCACCTTGGGGTTCAACAACCATGGAAATCACTTTGGGACCCCAAACAATGAGTAATAGTCCATGAAACGGGTCAGAATCGACAAGAACCACGAGTGTTGATGACCGACACGTAAACGCACCCCGGGGTTCGTTAATCGTGGAAATCACTCTGGGACCCCAAAACAGTGAGTGATAGTCCACGAAACGGGCCAGAATCGGCCAAATCTGTGAGTGTTGATGACCGACACGTCAAGGCACCTCGGGGTTCGTTAATCGTGGAAATCACTCCGGGACCCCAGAATAATGACTAATAGTCCACGAAATGGGCCAGAATCGGCCAAATCTGTGATTGTTGATGACCGACACGTAAGCGCACCTTGGGGTGCAACAACTATGGAAATCGCTTCGGGATCCCAAAGCGGTGAGTAATAGTCCACGAAACGGGTCAAAATTGGCCAAAACTGTGAGTGTTGACGACGGACACGTAAATGCACCCCGAGGATCGTCAATCGTGGAAATCGCTCTCGGACCCCAGAGCAATGAGTAATAGTACACAAAATGGGCTAGAATCGGCCAAAACTGTCAGTGTTGATGACCGACACGTATCCTCAACTTGGGATTCAACAACTATGGAAATCCCTTCCGGACCCCAAAACGGTGAGTAATTGTCCATGAAACGGGTCAGAATTGGCCCAAACTGTGAGGGTTGATCACGGACACGTAAACGCACCCCGGGGATCGTCAATCGTGGAAATAGCTGTGGCACCCCAAAACGATGAGTAACAGTGCTCAAAACGGACCAGAATCAGCCAAAATTGGGAGTGTTGATGACCGACACGTAAACGTACCCCAGGTTTCGTCAATCGTGCAAATCACGGCGGGACCCCAAAACAGAGTAATTGTCCAAGAAACGGGCCAGAATCGGCCTAAACTGCGATTGTTGATGAACGACACATGAACGCACATTCGGGTTCGACAACCATGGAAATCGCTTTGGGACCCCAAAACGGTGAGTAATAGTCCTTGAAACGGGCCAGAATCAGCGAAAATTGCGAGTGTTGACGATGGACACGCAAACGCACCCCGCGGATCGTCAATCGTTGAAATTGCTCTGGAATCCCAAAACGATGAGTAGTACTCCATGAAACAACCCACAATCGAACAAAACTAGGATTGCTGGTGAACGACACATAAACGTACTACGGGGTACGTCAGTCGTGGAGTTCTCACCGGGACCCCAAAACAATGAGTAATAGTCCATGAAACGGGCCAGAATCGTCCAAAACTGCGAGTGTTGATGACCGACAGTAAGCGCACCTTGGGGTCCAATAACTTTGGAAATCGCTTCGGGACCCCAAAACAATGAGTAATAATCCACAAAACGGGTCAGAATTGGCTAAAACTGTGAGTGTTGACGACGGACACGTAAACGCACCCCGAGGATCGTCAGTCATGGAAATCGCCCTGGGACCCCAAAATGGTGTGCACGAAACGGACCAGAATCGGCCAAATTTGTCAGTGCTGGTGACCAACACGTAAGCACACATTGAGGTTTGACAACCATGCAAATCGCTTTGGGACCCCAAAACGGTGAGGAATAGTCCACGAAACAGACCAGAGTCGGCCAAAACTACGATTGTTGATGACCGACACATAGGCGCCCCTTGGGGTTCAACAACCATAGAAATCCCTTTGGGATCCCAAAATGGTGAGTAATAGTCCCCGAAACAGGTCAGAATCGACAAAGACCGCGAGTGTTGATGACCGACATGTAAAAGCACCCCGGGGTTCGTTAATCATGGAAATCACTCCGGGACCCCAAAATAGTGAGTAATAGTCCACGAAACGGCCCAAAATCGAACAAACCCAGGACTATCGATGAACGATACATAAACGCACCCCGGGGTTCGTCAATCATGGAAATCGCTCAGGGACCCCAAATCAGTGAGCAATAGTCCATGGAACGAGCCAGAATCGGTCAAAACTGCGATTGTTGATGACCGACACGTAACCGCACCTTGGGGTTCAACAACCATGGAAATCACTTTGGGACCCCAACACAATGAGTAATAGTCCATGAAACGGGTCAGAATCGACAAGAACCATGAGTGTTGATGACCGACACGTAAACACACCCCGGGGTTCGTTAATCGTGGAAATCACTCTGGGACCCCAAAACAGTGAGTGATAGTCCACGAAACGGGCCAGAATCGGCCAAATCTGTGAGTGTTGATGACCGACATGTCAACGCACCTCGGGGTTCGTTAATCATGGAAATCACTCCGGGACCCCAAAACAATGAGTAATAGTCCAAGAAATGGGCCAGAATCGGCCAAATCTGTGATTGTTGATGACCGACATGTAAGCGCACCTTGGGGTTCAACAACTATGGAAATCGCTTCGGGATCCCAAAGCGGTGAGTAATAGTCCACGAAACGGGTCAGAATTGGCCAAAACGGTGAGTGTTGACGACGAACACGTAAATGCACCCCGAGGATCGTCAATCGTGGAAATCGCTCTCGGACCCCAGAGCAATGAGTAATAGTACACAAAATGGGCTAGAATCGGCCAAAACTGTCAGTGTTGATGAACGACACGTATGCGCAACTTGGGGTTCAACAACTATGGAAATCCCTTCCGAACCCCAAAACGGTAAGTAATAGTCCACGAAACGGGTCAGAATTGGCCCAAACTGTGAGGGTTGTTCACGGACACATAAACGCACCCCGGGGATCGTCAATCGTGGAAATAGCTGTGGCACCCCAAAACGATGAGTAACAGTGCTCAAAACGGACCAGAATCAGCCAAAATTGTGAGTGTTGATGACCGACACGTAAACGCACCCCAGGTTTCGTCAATCGTGTAAATCACTGCGGGACCCCAAAACAGAGTAATTGTCCAAGAAACGGGCCAGAATCGGCCTAAACTGCGATTGTTGATGAACGACACGTAAACGCACATTCGGGTTCGACAACCATGGAAATCGCTTTGGGACCCCAAAATGGTGAGTAATAGTCCTTGAAACGGGCCAGAATCAGCGAAAATTGCGAGTGTTGATGATGGACACGCAAATGCACCCCGCGGATCGTCAATCGTTGAAATTGCTCTGGGATACCAAAACGATGTGTAGTACTCCATGAAACAACCCACAATCAAACAAAACTAGGATTGCTGGTGAACGACACATAAACGTACGTCAGTCGTGGAATTCTCACCGGGACCCCAAAACAATGAGTAATAGTCCACGAAACGGGCCAGAATCGTCCAAAACTGCGAGTGTTGATGACCGACAGTAAGCACACCTTGGGGTCCAATAACTTTGGAAATCGCTTCGGGACCCCAAAACGATCAAAACGGGTCAGAATTGGCTAAAACTGTGAGTGTTGACGATGGACACGTAAACGCACCCCGAGGATCATCAGTCATGGAAATCGCCCTGGGACCCTAAAATGGTATGCACGAAACGAACCCGAATCGGCCAAATTTGTGAGTGCTAGTGACCAACACGTAAGCACACCTTGAGGTTCGGCAACCATGGAAATCGCATTGGGACCCCAAAACGGTGAGCAATAGTCCACGAAACGGACCAGAGTCGGCCAAAACTTTGATTGTTGATGACCGACACATAGGCGCACCTCGGGGTTCAACAACCATAGAAATCCCTTTGGGATCCCAAAACGGTGAGTAATAGTCCCCGAAACAGGTCAAAATCGACAAAAACCGCGAGTGTTGATGACCGACATGTAAAAGCACACCGGGGTTCGTTAATCGTGGATATCACTCCGGGACCCCAAAACAGTGAGTAATAGTCCACAAAACGGTCCAAAATCGAACAAACCTAGGACTATCGATGAACGATACATAAACGCACCCCGGGGTTCGTCAATCATGGAAATAGCTCAGGGACCCCAAATAACCGAGCAATAGTCCATGGAACGGGCCAGAATCGGTCAAATCTGCGATTGTTGATGACCGACACGTAACCACACCTTGGGGTTCAACAACCATGGAAATCACTTTGGGACCCCAAAACAATGAGTAATAGTCCATGAAACGGGTCAAAATCGACAAGATCCACGAGTGTTGATGACCGACACGTAAACGCACCCCGGGGTTCGTTAATCGTGGAAAACACTCTGGGACCCCAAAACAGTGAGTGATAGTCCACAAAACGGGCCAGAATCGGCCAAATCTGTGAGTGTTGATGACCGACACATCAACGCACCTCGGGGTTCGTTAATCGTGGAAATCACTCCTGGAGCCCAAAATAATGAGTAATAGTCCACGAAACGGTCCAAAATCGAACAAACCTAGGACTATCGATGAACGATACACAAACGCACCCCGGGGTTCGTCAATCATGGAAATCGCTCAAGGACCCCAAATCAGTGAGCAATAGTCCATGGAACGAGCCAGAATCGGTCAAAACTGCGATTGTTGATGACCGACACGTAACCGCACCTTGGGCTTCAACAACCATGGAAATCACTTTGGGACCCCAAAACAATGAGTAATAGTCCATGAAACGGGTCAGAATCGACAAGAACCACGAGTGTTGATGACCGACACGTAAACGCACCCCGGGGTTCGTTAATCGTGGAAATCACTCTGGGACCCCAAAACAGTGAGTGATAGTCCACGAAACGGGCCAGAATCGGCCAAATCTATGAGTGTTAATGACCGACACGTCAACGCACCTCGGGGTTCGTTAATCGCGGAAATCACTCCGGGACCCCAGAATAATGACTAATAGTCCACGAAATGGGCCAGAATCGGCCAAATCTGTGATTGTTGATGACCGACACGTAAGCGCACCTTGGGGTTCAACAACTATGGAAATCGCTTCGGGATCCCAAAGCGGTGAGTAATAGCCCACCAAACGGGTCAGAATTGGCCAAAACTGTGAGTGCTGATGACGGACACGTAAATGCACCCCGAGGATCGTCAATCGTGGAAATCGCTCTCGGACCCCAGAGCAATGAGTAATAGTACACAAAATGGGCTAGAATCGGCCAAAACTGTCAGTGTTGATGACCGACACGTATGCTCAACTTGGGGTTCAACAACTATGGAAATCCCTTCCGGACCCCAATACGGTAAGTAATAGTCCACGAAACGGGTCAGAATTGGCCCAAACTGTGAGGGTTGATCACGGACACGTAAACGCACCCCGGGGATCGTCAATCGTGGAAATAGCTGTGGCACCCCAAAACGATGAGTAACAGTGCTCAAAACGGACCAGAATCAGCCAAAATTGGGAGTGTTGATGACCGACACGTAAACGCACCCCAGGGTCAATCGTGCAAATCACTGCGGGACCCCAAAACAGAGTAATTGTCCAAGAAACGGGCCAGAATTGGCCTAAACTGCGACTGTTGATAAACGACACGTAAACGCACATTCGGGTTCGACAACCATGGAAACCGCTTTGGGACCCCAAAACGATGAGTAATTGTCCTTGAAACGTGCCAGAATAAGCAAAAATTGCGAGTGTTGACGATGGACACGCGAACGCACCCCGCGGATCGTCAATCGTTGAAATTGCTCTGGGATCCCAAAACAATGAGTAGTACTCCATGAAACAATCCACAATCGAACAAAACTAGGATTGCTGGTGAACGACACACAAACGTACTGCGGGGTACGTCAGTCGTGGAATTCTCACCGGACCCCAAAACAATGAGTAATAGTCCATGAAACGGGCCAGAATCGTCGAAAACTGCGAGTGTTGATGACCGACAGTAAGCGCACCTTGGGGTCCAATAACTTGGGAAATCGCTTCGAGACCCCAAAACGATGAGTGATAGTCCTCAAAACGGGCCAGAATTGGCTAAAACTGTGAGTGTTGACGATGGACACGTAAACACACCCCGAGGATCATCAGTCATGGAAATCGCCCTGGGACCCCAAAATGGTGTGCACGAAACGAACCAGAATCGGCCAAATTTGTGAGTGCTGGTGACCAACACGTAAGCACACCTTGAGGTTCGACAACCATGGAAATCGCATTGGGACCCCAAAACGGTGAGCAATAGTCCAAGAAATGGACCAGAGTCGGCCAAAACTACGATTGTTGATGACCGACATATAGGCGCACCTAGGGGTTCAACAACCATAGAAATCCCTTTGGGATCCCAAAACGGTGAGTAATAGTCCCCGAAACAGGTCAAAATCGAAAAAAACCGCGAGTGTTGATGACCGACATGTAAAAGCACCCCGGGGTTCGTTAATCGTGGAAATCACTCCGGGACCCCAAAATAGTGAGTAATAGTCCACGAAACGGTCCAAAATCGAACAAACCTAAGACTATCGATGAACGACACCTAAACGCACCCCGGGGTTCATCAATCATGGAAATCGCTCAGGGACCCCAAATCAGCAAGCAATAGTCCATGGAACGGGCCAGAATCGGTCAAAACTGCGATTGTTGATGACCGACACGTAACCGCACCTTGGGGTTCAACAACCATGGAAATCACTTTGGGACCCCAAAATAATGAGTAATAGTCCATGAGAAGGGTCAGAATCGACAAGAACCAGGAGTGTTGATGACCGACACGTAAACGCACCCCGGGGTTCGTTAATTGTGGAAATCACTCTCGGACCCCAAAACAGTGAGTGATAGTCCACAAAACGGGCCAGAATCGGCCAAATCTATGAGTGTTGATGACCGACACGTCAACACACCTCGGGGTTCGTTAATCGTGGAAATCACTCCGGGACCCCAAAATAATGAGTAATAGTCCACGAAACGGTCCAAAATCGAACAAACCTAGGACTATCGATGAACGATACATAAACGCACCCCGGGGTTCGTCAATCATGGAAATCGCTCAGGGACCCCAAATCAGTGAGCAATAGTCCAGGGAACGAGCCAGAATCGGTCAAAACTGCGATTGTTGATGACCGACACGTAACCGCACCTTGGGGTTCAACAACCATGGAAATCACTTTGGGACCCCAAAACAATGAGTAATAGTCCATGAAACGGGTCAGAATCGACAAGAACCACTAGTGTTGATGACCGACACGTAAACGCACCCCAGGGTTCGTTAATCGAGGAAATCACTCTGGGACACCAAAACAGTGAGTGATAGTCCACGAAACGGGCCAGAATCGGCCAAATCTATGAGTGTTGATGACCGACACGTCAACGCACCTCGGGGTTCGTTAATCATGGAAATCATTCCGGGACCCCAAAATAATGAGTAATAGTCCACGAAATGGGCCAGAATCGGCCAAATCTGTGATTGTTGATGACCGACACGTAAGCGCACCTTGGGGTTCAACAACTATGGAAATCGCTTCGGGATCCCAAAGCGGTGAGTAATAGTCCACGAAACGGGTCAGAATTGGCCAAAACTGTGAGTGTTGACGACGAAAACGTAAATGCACCCCGAGGATCGTCAATCGTGGAAATCGCTCTCGGACCCTAGAGCAATGAGTAATAGTATAGAAAATGGGCTAGAATCGGCCAAAACTGTCAGTGTTGATGACCGACACATATGCTCAACTTGGGGTTCAACAACTATGGAAATCCCTTCCGGAGCCCAAAACGGTAAGTAATAGTCCACGAAACGGGTCAGAATTGGCCCAAACTGTGAGGGTTGTTCACGGACACGTAAACGCACCCCGGGGATTGTCAATCGTGGAAATAGCTGTGGCACCCCAAAACGATGAGTAACAGTGCTCAACACGGACCAGAATCAGCGAAAATTGGGAGTGTTGATGACCGACACGTAAACGCACCCCAGGTTTCGTCAATCGTGCAAATCACTGCGGGACCCCAAAACAGAGTAATTGTCCAAGAAACGGGCCAGAATCGGCCTAAACTGCGATTGTTGATGAACGACACGTAAACGCACATTCGGGTTCGACAACCATGGAAATCGCTT
Organism: Triticum dicoccoides; assembly: GCF_002162155.2. Classification (NCBI taxonomy): domain Eukaryota; kingdom Viridiplantae; phylum Streptophyta; class Magnoliopsida; order Poales; family Poaceae; genus Triticum; species Triticum dicoccoides. The sequence goes on along the minus strand of NC_041383.1, from coordinate 1,309,077 downwards.
TGGGACCCCAAAACGGTGAGTAATAGTCCTTGAAACGGGCCAGAATCAGCGAAAATTGCGAGTGTTGACGATGGGCACGCAATCGTTGAAATTGCTCTGGGATCCCAAAACGATGAGTAGTACTCCATGAATAAACCCACAATCGAACAAAACTAGGATTGCTGGTGAACGACACATATGTTGGGGAACGTTGCAGAAAATTAAAAATTTTCCTACGGTTTCACCAAGATCCATCTATGAGTTCATCTAGCAACGAGTCAAGGAAGAGTGATTGCATCTACATACCACTTGTAGATCGCGTGCGGAAGCGTTCAAAGGAACGGGGATGATGGAGTCGTACTCGCCGTGATTCAGATCACCGATGACCTAGTGCTGAACGGACAACACCTCCGCGTTCAACACACGTACGGAGCGGATGACGTCTCCTCCTTCTTGATCCAGCAAGGGGGAAGGAGAGGTTGATGATGATCCAGCAGCACGACGGCGTGGTGGTGGATGCAGCAGAACTCCGGCAGGGCTTCGCTAAGCAACTACGGGAGGAGGAGGAGGTGTAGCAGAGAGGGGAGGTGCCAAGGGCTTCAGGGTGCGGCCACCCCTCCCTCCCCTCCCTTTATATAGGTGCAAAAGAGGGGGGGAGGGCGCAGCCTTGCCCCTTCCTCCAAGGAAGGGTGCGGCCAAGAGGGGGGGAGGAGTCCATCCTCCCCAAGGCACCTCGGAGGTGCCTTCCCCCTTTAGGACTCTCCCCTCTTTCTTATCTCTAGGCGCATGGGCCACTTGGGGCTGGTGCCCTTGGCCCATATGGGCCAACGCGCACCCCCTACAGCCCATGTGGCCCCCTGGGGCAGGTGGACCCCCCGGTGGACCTCCGGACCCCTTCCGGCACTCCCGGTACAATACCGATAATGCCCGAAACTTTTCCGGCGACCAAAATAAGACTTCCCATATATAAATCTTTACCTCCGGACCATTCTGGAACTCCTCGTGACGTCCAGGATCTCATCTGGGACTCCGAACAACATTCGGTTTACTGCATACTCATATTCATACAACCCTAGCGTCACCGAACCTTAAGTGTGTAGACCCTACGGGTTCGGGAGACATGCAGACATGACCGAGACGGCTCTCGGGCAATAACCAACAGTGGGATCTGGATACCCATGTTGGATCCCACATGCTCCTCGATGATTTCATCGGATGAACCACGATGTCGAGGATTCAAACAACCCCGTATACAATTCCCTTTGTCAATCGGTATTTTACTTGCCCGAGATTCGATCGTCGGTATCCCAATACCTCGTTCAATCTCGTTACCGGCAAGTCACTTTACTCGTACCGTAATGCATGATCCCGTGACCAAACACTTGGTCACTTTGAGCTCATTATGATGATGCACTACCGAGTGGGCCCAGTGATACCTCTCCGTCATACGGAGTGACAAATCCCAGTCTCGATCCGTGTCAACCCAACAGACACTTTCGGAGATACCTGTAGTGCACCTTTATAGTCACCCAGTTACGTTGTGACGTTTGGTACACCCAAAGCACTCCTACGGTATCTGGGAGTTACACGATCTCATGGTCTAAGGAAGAGATCCTTGACATTAGAAAAGCTCTAGCAAAACGAACTACACGATCTTGTGCTATGCTTAGGATTGGGTCTTGTCCATCACATCATTCTCCTAATGATGTGATCCCGTTATCAATGACATCCAATGTCCATAGTCAGGAAACCATGACTATCTGTTGATCAACGGGCTAGTCAACTAGAGGCTCACTAGGGACATATTATGGTCTATGTATTCACACGTGTATTACAATTTCCGGATAATACAATTATAGCATGAATAAAAGACAATTATCATGAACAAGGAAATATAATAATAATACTTTTATTATTGCCTCTAGGGCATATTTCCAACAGTCTCCCACTTGCACTAGAGTCAATAATCTAGTTACATTGTGATGAATCGAACACCCATAGAGTTTTGGTGTTGATCATGTTTTGCTCGCGGAAGAGGTTTAGTCAACGGATCTGCGATGTTCAGATCCGTATGCACTTTGCAAATTTCTATGTCCCCATCTTGAACATTTTCACGAATGGAGTTGAAGCGACGCTTGATGTGCCTGGTCTTCTTGTGAAACCTGGGCTCCTTGGCAAGTGCAATAGCTCCAGTGTTGTCACAGAAGAGTTTGATCGGCTCCGACGCATTGTGTATGACTCCTAGGTCGGTGATGAACTCCTTCACCCAAATTGCTTCATGCGCTGCCTCCGAGGCTGCCATGTACTCCGCTTCACATGTAGATCCCGCCATGACGCTCTGCTTGCAGCTGCACCAGCTTACTGCTCCACCATTCAACATATACACATATCCGGTTTGTGACTTTGAGTCATCCAGATCTGTGTCGAAGCTAGCGTCGACGTAACCCTTTACGACGAGCTCTTCGTCACCTCCATAAACGAGAAACATGTCCTTTGTCCTTTTCAGGTACTTCAGGATATTCTTGACCGCTGTCCAGTGTTCCTTGCCCGGATTACTTTGGTACCTTCCTACCAAACTTACGGCAAGGTTTACATCAGGTCTGGTACACAGCATGGCATACATAATAGACCCTGTGGCCGAGGCATAGGGGATGACACTCATCTCTTCTTTATCTTTTGCCATGGTCGGGCATTGAGCCGAGCTCAATTTCACACCTTGCAAAACAGGCAAGAACCCTTTCTTGGACTGATCCATTTTGAACTTCTTCAAAATCTTATCAAGGTATGTGCTTTGTGAAAGACCTATGAGGCGTCTCGATCTATCCCTATAGATTTTGATGCCTAATATGTAAGCAGCTTCTCCAAGGTCCTTCATTAAAAAACTCGTATTCAAGTAGGCCTTAATGCTGTCCAAAAGTTCTATATCATTTCCCATCAAAAGTATGTCATCTACATATAATATGAGAAATGCTACAGAGCTCCCACTCACTTTCTTGTAAACGCAGGCTTCTCCATAAGTCTGCATAAACCCAAACGCTTTGATCATCTCATCAAAGCGAATATTCCAACCCCGAGATGCTTGCACCAGCCCATAAATGGATCGCTGGAGCTTGCATACCTTGTTAGCATTCTTAGGATCGACAAAACCTTCCGGCTGCATCATATACAACTCTTCCTTAAGGTAACCGTTAAGGAATGCCGTTTTGACGTCCATCTTCCATATCTCATAATCATAGTATGCGGCAATTGCTAACATGATTCGGACGGACTTCAGCTTCGCTACGGGAGAGAAAGTCTCATCGTAGTCAATCCCTTGAACTTGTCGATAACCCTTAGCGACAAGTCGAGCTTTATAGATGGTAACATTACCATCCGCGTCCGTCTTCTTCTTAAAGATCCATTTGTTTTCTATCGCTCGCCGATCATCGGGCAAGTCTGTCAAAGTCCATACTTTGTTTTCATACATGGATCCTATCTCGGATTGCATGGCTTCAAGCCATTTATTGGAATCTGGGCCCGCCATCGCTTCTTCATAGTTCGAAGGTTCACCGTTGTCTAACAACATGATTTCCAGGACAGGGTTGCCGTACAACTCTAGTGCGGAACGTGTCCTAGTGGACCTACGAAGTTCAGTAGCAACTTGATCCGAAGTACCTTGATCATCATCATTAATTTCCTCTCCAGTCGGTGTAGGCACCACAAGAACATTTTCCTGAGCTGCACTACTTTTCGGTTCAAGAGGTAGTACTTCATCGAGTTCTACTTTCCTCCCACTTACTCCTTTCGAGAGAAACTCTTTTCCAGAAAGGATCCATTCTTGGCAACAAAGATCTTGCCTTTGGATCTAAGGTAGAAGGTATACCCAATGGTTTCCTTAGGGTATCCTATGAAGACGCATTTTTCCGACTTGGGTTCGAGCTTTTCAGGTTGAAGTTTCTTGACATAAGCATCGCATCCCCAAACTTTTAGAAATGATAGCTTAGGTTTCTTCCCAAACCATAATTCATACAGTGTCGTCTCAACGGATTTAGACGGTGCCCTGTTTAAAGTGAATGTAGCTGTCTCTAGAGCGTATCCCCAAAATGATAGCGGTAAATCAGTAAGAGACATCATAGATCGCACCATATCCAATAGAGTGCGATTACGACGTTCGGACACACCGTTACGCTGAGGTGTTCCAGGCGGCGTGAGTTGTGAAACAATTCCACATTTCCTTAAGTGTGTTCCAAATTCGTGACTTAAATATTCTCCTCCACGATCTGATCGCAAGAATTTTATCTTTCGGTCACGTTGATTCTCTACTTCATTCTGAAATTCCTTGAACTTTTTAAAGGTCTCAGACTTGTGTTTCATCAAGTAGACATACCCATATCTACTCAAGTCATCAGTGAGAGTGAGAACATAACGATATCCTCCGCGAGCCTTAACACTCATTGGACCACACACATCGGTATGTATGATTTCCAATAAGTTGGTTGCTCGCTCCATTGTTCCGGAGAACGGAGTCTTGGTCATCTTGCCCATGAGGCATGGTTCGCATGTGTCAAATGATTCATAATCAAGAGACTCTAAAAGTCCATCAGCATGGAGCTTCTTCATGCGCTTGACACCAATGTGACCAAGGCGGCAGTGCCACAAGTATGTGGGACTATCGTTATCAACTTTACATCTTTTGGTATTCACACTATGAACATGTGTAACATTACGTTCGAGATTCATTAAGAATAAACCATTAACCATCGGAGCATGACCATAGAGCATTTCTCTCATATAAATAGAACAACCATTATTCTCGGATTTAAATTAGTAGCCATCTCGTATTAAACGAGATCCTGATACAATGTTCATGCTCAAACTTGGCACTAAATAACAATTATTGAGGTTTAAAACTAATCCCGTAGGTAAATGTAGAGGTAGTGTGCCGACGGCGATCACATCGACCTTGGAACCATTCCCGACGCGCATCGTCACCTCGTCCTTCGCCAGTCTCCGTTTATTCCGCAGCTCCTGCTGTGAGTTACATATATGAGCAACGACACCGGTATCAAATACCCAGGAGTTACTACGAGTACTGGTAAGGTACACATCAATTACATGTATATCAAATATACCTTTAGTGTTGCCGGCCTTCTTGTCTGCTAAGTATTTGGGGCAGTTCCGCTTCCAGTGACCCTTCCCTTTGCAATAAAAGCACTCAGTCTCAGGCTTGGCTCCATTCTTTGACTTCTTCCCGACAACTGGCTTACCGGATGCGGCAACATCCTTGCCGTCCTTCTTGAAGTTCTTCTTTCCCTTGCCCTTCTTGAACTTAGTGGTTTTATTGACCATCAACACTTGATGCTCTTTCTTGATTTCTACCTCTGCTGACTTCAGCATTGAAAATACTTCAGGAATAGTTTTCACCATCCCCTGCATATTGTAGTTCATCACAAAGCTCTTGTAGCTCGGTGGGAGCGACTGAAGGATTCTGTCAATGACCGCCTCGTCCGGGAGGTTGATGTCCAGCTGGGACAGGCGGTTGTGCAACCCAAACATTTTGAGTATGTGCTCACTGACAGAACTATTTTCCTCCATCTTACAACTGTAGAACTTGTCGGAGACTTCGTATCTCTCGACCTGGGCATGAGCTTGGAAAACTAGTTTCAGCTCCTCGAACATCTCATATGCTCCGTGTCGTTCAAAACGCTTTTGGAGCCCCGGTTCTAAGCTGTAAAGCATGCCGCATTGAACGAGGGAGTAATCATCAGCATGTGACTGCCAAGCGTTCATAACGTCTTGGTTCTCTGGGATGGGTGCATCACCTAGCGGTGCTTCTAGGACATATTGTTTCTTGGCAGCTATGAGGATGATCCTCAAGTTCCGGATCCAGTCCGAATAGTTGCTGCCATCATCTTTCAGCTTGGTTTTCTCGAGGAACGCGTTGAAGTTCATGGTGACATTAGCGTTGGCCATTTGATCTACAAGACATTTTGCAAAGATTTTAGACTATTGTTCATGATAATAAAGTTCATCTAATCAAATTATTTAATGAACTCCCACTCAGATTTGACATCCCTCTAGTCATCTAAGTGATACATGATCCGAGTCGACTAGGCCGTGTCCGATCATCACGTGAGACGGACTAGTCATCGTCGGTGAACATCTCCATGTTGATCGTATCTTCCATACGACTCATGTTCGACCTTTCAGTCTCTTGTGTTCCGAGGCCATGTCTGTACATGCTAGGCTCGTCAAGTTAACCTAAGTGTATTGCATGTGTAAAACTGTCTTACACCCGTTGTATGTGAACGTAAGGATCTATCACACCCGATCATCATGTGGTGCTTCGAAACGACGAACTTTAGCAACGGTGCACAGTTAGGGAGAACACTTTCTTGAAATTGTTATGAGGGATCATCTTATTTACTACCGTCGTTCTAAATAAACAAGATGCATAAACATAATAAACATCACATGCAATTATATAGTAGTGACATGATATGGCCAATATCATATAGTTCCTTTGATCTCCATCTTCGGGGCTCCATGATCATCTTGTCACCGGCATGACACCATGATCTCCATCATCATGATCTCCATCATCGTGTCTTCATGAAGTTGTCACGCCAACGACTACTTCTACTTCTATGGCTAACGCGTTTAGCAATAAAGTAAAGTAATTTACATGGCGTTCTTCAATGACACGCAGGTCATACAAAAATAAAGACAACTCCTATGGCTCCTGCCGGTTGTCATACTCATCGACATGCAAGTTGTGATTCCTATTACAAGAACATGATCTCATACATCACATATATCATTCATCATTCATCACAACTTTGGCCATATCACATCACAAAACACTTGCTGCAAAAACAAGTTAGACGTCCTCTAATTGTTGTTGCAAGTTTTACGTGGCTGCAATAGGGTTCTAGCAAGAACGTTTTCTTACCTACGTGAAAGCCACAACGTGATTTGTCAACTTCTATTTACCCTTCATAAGGACCCTTTTCATCGAATCCGCTCCAACTAAAGTGGGAGAGACAGACACCCGCTAGCCACCTTATGCAACTAGTGCATGTCAGTCGGTGCAACCAGTCTCACGTAAGCGTACGTGTAAGGTCAGTCTGGGCCGCTTCATCCCACAATACCGCTGAAGCAAGATAAGACTAGTAGCGGCAAGAAAGTTGACAACATCTACGCCCACAACAAATTGTGTTCTACTCGTGCAATAGAGAACTACGCATAGACCTAGCTCTGATACCACTGTTGGGGAACGTTGCAGAAAAATAATAATTTTCCTACGGTTTCACCAAGATCCATCTATGAGTTCATCTAGCAACGAGTCATGGAAGAGTGATTGCATCTACATACCACTTGTAGATCACGTGCGGAAGCGTTCAAGGGAACGGGGATGATGGAGTCGTACTCGCCGTGATTCAGATCACCGATGACCTAGTGCCGAACGGACAGCACCTCTGTGTTCAACACACGTACGGAGAGGATGACGTCTCCTCCTTCTTGATCCAGCAAGGGGGAAGGAGAGGTTGATGATGATCCAGCAGCACGACGGTGTGGTGGTGGATGCAGCAGAACTCCGGCAGGGCTTCTCTAAGCAACTACGGGAGGAGGAGGAGGTGTAGCAGAGAGGGGAGGTGCCAAGGGCTTCAGGGTGCGGCCACCCCTCCCTCCCCTCCCTTTATATAGGTGCAAAAGAGGGGGGGGGGAGGGCGCAGCCTTGCCCCTTCCTCCAAGGAAGGGGTGCGGCCAAGAGGGGGGGAGGGGTCCATCCTCCCCAAGGCACCTCGGAGGTGCCTTCCCCCTTTAGGACTCTCCCCTCTTTCTTATCTCTAGGCGCATGGGCCACTTGGGGCTGGTGCCCTTGGCCCATATGGGCCAAGGCGCACCCCCTACAGCCCATGTAGCCCCCCGGGGCAGGTGGACCCCCCCGGTGGACCGCCGGACCCCTTCCGGCACTCCCGGTACAATACCGATAATGCCCGAAACTTTTCCGGCGACCAAAATAAGACTTCCCATATATAAATCTTTACCTACGGACCATTCTGGAACTCCTTGTGACGTCCGGGATCTCATCCGGGACTCCGAACAACATTCGGTTTACTGCATACTCATATTCATACAACCCTAGCATCACCGAACCTTAAGTGTGTAGACCCTACGGGTTCGGGAGACATGCAGACATGACCGAGACGGCTCTCGGGCAATAACCAACAGTGGGATCTGGATACCCATGTTGGCTCCCACATGCTCCTCGATGATTTCATCGGATGAACCACGATGTCGAGGATTCAAACAACCCCGTATACAATTCCCTTTGTCAATCGGTATTTTACTTGCCCGAGATAAGATCGTCGGTATCCCAATACCTCGTTCAATCTCGTTACCGGCAAGTCACTTTACTCGTACCGTAATGCATGATCCCGTGACCAAACACTTGGTCACTTTGAGCTCATTATGATGATGCACTACCGAGTGGGCCCAGTGATACCTCTCCGTCATACGGAGTGACAAATCCCAGTCTCGATCCGTGTCAACCCAACAGACACTTTCGGAGATACCTGTAGTGCACCTTTATAGTCACCCAGTTACGTTGTGACGTTTGGTACACCCAAAGCACTCCTACGGTATCCGGGAGTTACACGATCTCATGGTCTAAGGAAGAGATCCTTGACACTGGAAAAGCTCTAGCAAAACGAACTACACGATCTTGTGCTATGCTTAGGATTGGGTCTTGTCCATCACATCATTCTCCTAATGATGTGATCCCGTTATCAATGACATCCAATGTCCATAGTCAGGAAACCATGACTATCTGTTGATCAACGAGCTAGTCAACTAGAGGCTCAATAGGGACATATTATGGTCTAGGTATTCACACGTGTATTACGATTTCCGGATAATACAATTATAGCATGAATAAAAGACAATTATCATGAACAAGGAAATATAATAATAATACTTTTATTACTGCCTCTAGGGCATATTTCCAACAACATAAACATACTGCGGGGTACGTCAGTCGTGGAATTCTCACCGGGACCCCAAAACAATGAGTAATAGTCCTTGAAACGGGCCAGAATCATCAAAAACTGCGAGTTTTGATGACCGACAGTAAGCGCACCTTGGGGTCCAATAACTTCGGAAATTGCTTTGGGACCCCAAAACGATGAGTAATAGTCCACAAAACGGGTCAGAATTGGCTAAAACTGTGAGTGTTGACGATGGACACGTAAACGCACCCCGAGGATCGTCAGTCATGGAAATCGCCCTGGGACCCCAAAATGGTGTGCACGAAACGAACCAGAATCGGCCAAATTTGTGAGTGCTAGTTACCAACACGTAACCACACCTTGAGGTTCGACAAACATGGAAATCGCATTGGGACCCCAAAACGGTGAGCAATAATCCACGAAACGGACCAGAGTTGACCAAAACTACGATTGTTGATGACCGACACATAGGCGCACCTTGGGGTTCAACAACCATAGAAATCCCTTTGGGATCCCAAAACGGTGAGTAATAGTCCCCGAAACAGGTCAAAATCGACAAAAACCGCGAGTGTTGATGACCGACATGTAAAAGCACCGCGGGGTTCGTTAATCGTGGAAATCACTCCAGGACCCCAAAATAGTGAGTAATAGTCCACGAAACGGTCCAAAATCGAACAAACCTAGGACTATCGATGAACGATACATAAACGCACCCCGGGGTTCATCAATCATGGAAATCGCTCAGGGACCCCAAATCAGTGAGCAATAGTCCATGGAACGGGCCAGAATCGGTCAAAACTGCGATTGTTGATGACCGACACGTAATCGCACCTTGGGGTTCAACAACCATGGAAATCACTTTGGGACCCCAAAACAATGAGTAATAGTCCATGAAACTGGTCAGAATCGACAAGAACCACGAGTGTTGATGACCGACACGTAAACGCACCGCAGGGTTCGTTAATCGTGGAAATCACTCTGGGACCCCAAAACAGTGAGTGATAGTACACAAAACGGGCCAGAATCGGCCAAATCTGTGAGTGTTAATGACCGACACGTCAACGCACCTCGGGGTTCGTTAATCGTGGAAATCACTCCGGGACCCCAAAATAATGAGTAATAGTCCACGAAACGGTCCAAATTCGAACAAACCTAGGACTGTCGATGAACGATACATAAACGCACCCCGGGGTTCGTCAATCATGGAAATCGCCCAGGGACCCCAAATCAGTGAGCAATAGTCCATGGAACGAGCCAGAATCGGTCAAAAATGCGATTGTTGATGACCGACACGTAACCGCACCTTGGGGTTCAACAACCATGGAAATCACTTTGGGACCCCAAAACAATGAGTAATAGTCCATGAAACGGGTCAGAATCGACAAGAACCACGAGTGTTGATGACCGACACGTAAACGCACCCCAGGGTTCGTTAATCGTGGAAATCACTCTGGGACCCCAAAACAGTGAGTGATAGTCCACAAAACGAGCCAGAATCGGCCAAATCTGTGAGTGTTAATGACCGACATGTCAACGCACCTCGGGGTTCGTTAATCGTGGAAATCACTCCGGGACCCCAAAATAATGAGTAATAGTCCACGAAACGGTCCAAATTCGAACAAACCTAGGACTGTCGATGAACGATACATAAACGCACCCCGGGGTTCGTCAATCATGGAAATCGCTCAGGGACCCCAAATCAGTGAGCAATAGTCCATGGAACGAGCCAGAATCGGTCAAAAATGCGATTGTTGATGACCGACACGTAACCGCACCTTGGGGTTCAACAACCATGGAAATCACTTTGGGACCCCAAAACAATGAGTAATAGTCCATGAAACGGGTCAGAATCGACAAGAACCACGAGTGTTGATGACCGACACGTAAACGCACCCCGGGGTTCGTTAATCGTGGAAATCACTCTGGGACCCCAAAACAGTGAGTGATAGTCCATGAAACGGGCCAGAATCGGCCAAATCTGTGAGTGTTGATGACCGACACGTCAACGCACCTCGAGGTTCGTTAATCGTGGAAATCACTCCGGGACCCCAAAATAATGAGTAATAGTCCATGAAATGGGCCAGAATCGGCCAAATCTGTGATTGTTGATGACCGACACGTAAGCGCACCTTGGGGTTCAACAACTATGGAAATCGCTTTGGGATCCCAAAGCGGTGAGTAATAGTCCATGAAACGGGTCAGAATTGGCCAAAACTGTGAGTGTTGACGACGGACACGTAAATGCACCCCGAGGATTGTCAATCGTGGAAATCGCTCTCGGACCCCAGAGCAATGAGTAATAGTACACAAAATGGGCTAGAATCGGCCAAAACTGTCAGTGTTGATGAGCGACACGTATGCTCAACTTGGGGTTCAACAACTATGGAAATCCCTTCCGGACCCCAAAACGGTAAGTAATAGTCCACGAAACGGGTCAGAATTGGCCCAAACTGTGAGGGTTGTTCACGGACACGTAAACGCACCCCGGGGATCATCAATCGTGGAAATAGCTGTGGCACCCCAAAACGATGAGTAACAGTGCTCAAAACGGACCAGAATCAGCCAAAATTGGGAGTGTTGATGACCGACACGTAAACGCACCCCAAGTTTCGTCAATCGTGCAAATCACTGCGGGACCCCAAAACAGAGTAATTGTCCAAGAAACGGGCCAGAATCGGCCTAAACTGCGATTATTAATGAACGACACATAAACGCACATTCGGGTTCAACAACCATGGAAATCGCTTTGGGACCCCAAAACGGTGAGTAATAGTCCTTGAAACGGGCCAGAATCAGCAAAAATTGCGAGTGTTGACGATGGACACGCAAACGCACCCCGCAGATCGTCAATCGTTGAAATTGCTCTGGGATCCCAAAACGATGAGTAGTACTCCATGAAACAACCCAAAATCGAACAAAACTAGGATTGCTGGTGAACGACACATAAACGTACTGCGGGGTACGTCAGTCGTGGAATTCTCACCAGGACCCCAAAACAATGAGTAATAGTCCATGAAACGGGCCAGAATCGTCCAAAACTGCGAGTGTTGATGACCGACAGTAAGCGCACCTTGGGGTCCAATAACTTTGGAAATCGCTTTGTGTGACACCCCAAAAATTTGGCCTTGTTTTAATGAATTAAAATTTTTGCCAGGAATTAAAACTTTGGATTTCTGAGCTCCATTTTGATTTTTAAATCATTTCCTTCCCTGTCATGATGAGTTTTTCCCAAAGAGAAAACTTTTCAAATATGTTATTGGACTTGTTTAACCTCTCAAGAAAAACTTTCCTTTTATCTGTGTAACTAATTAAATAATTAAGTTGCTTGATCTTTATTTTTTTGTAAATGGTTTTTCAAGGTTAAATGGCCATATTTGAACTACAACCATTTGATAAATTCTCTTAAAATTCCAACCAAAATTTGGAGATGTCGTGTGATGTTTTTAAATCACTATTATGCAAAATTATATTTCATTCATGAAATATTTTGAGCCCTACACTCAATTTTTCTTCTCTCGTCCAGAGTGCATTTTGCACTACAACCTATTTAAATATTTCTTCCTGGCCTCCACCAAAATTTTGGGATGATGGTAATGGCCTAAGATTCCACTTTGTGCAAAAACCTAGTGCTGTTCTTTGAAAAATTTGAGTGAATCAACCTCATCTTCAGTCTGGACCAACTTGATGGTTTGTGCAGCAACCATGTTTTTACTTGCTCTTTAACCCTTGATTATTTCTCCTACTTTTAGTCCCCCATGTTAAACCCTTAAGTCCAGGAGCATGCACCTTTTTGATCATTTTTGGTTCTTGAAATAATGCTATTTATTTCCTATCCAGAATTGTAGTTTTGCAAAACTTGCACTAGCAAGTTTCCCTTTTTGTCCAAATAACCTCACCACTCTCTCTTGCATCTAAAGAGACTTCCATCTGGAGTTTTTGACCACTCCAAGACTTGCCTAAGTGCCCTTGGCATTTTGTCAAACACCTGGAGTGCATGACCAGTTTTGACATGAGTTGTGGCATTGCGCTGTGAACTTGCACCTCTGATCAAACTAGCATGTCCACTAGACTCCCCGTTACTCCTAACCTGGGTCTGTTAATTGCCAGCCTCGACCGCGACCTCTAGCATGCTCTGGCATTACGTCGAGCACGTCCCGTGCACGCCCGGAGCGCGAGCAGAGCGTGTGTTTGGCACGCACGTGCGCCGAGCCGACACGCTGGCCCCCACGGTTTGGCCCACACTGCAGAGCCTCGCGACGCACTCCCTTTCTCACCGCTACGCACCAAGCCGCCCCTCGCCACGCCCGGCAAGCCAAGAGCTAGCCGCCGCCGCCGCCCGACAGCCTCTGCCCATGTCGGCGCCGCCAAAGCCACCTCCGCTCGCCAGCTCGTCCCCGGAGCAGTGCCCAATTGTCCGCTAGCTCCTGCCGTCATCCCCAGCCACGCCACGTTGCCCTGCAAGCTACAGAGAGGCGGTTCACCGGAGAGCTTATCCGGCCGCCGCGGAACCGACCTCGACGAGCTATAAAAGGAGGCCCCCGAGCCTCCCCGAGCACACAGGAAGCCTTAGAATGCACCCCTAGTCCTCCCATGACAGCCAATCGACCCGGGGGAGGTCTTCTTCCCCACCTCCGGCAACTGCAGCCGCCACCACTGCCCCAGCCAATTCGGCACCACCAGGGCCTCCCACTCTCCATTCTCTCCACCAAGAGCCCCAACATCCTCCCGTAAACCATTCCCACTACTCGATTTTGATCGAGGACCACCGTAGCCCCAAAACCACTCTGCTCCCGAAGCTCTCCGTCCGCCGCGAAGCTCACCGCCGACGACCCCGTCCACTCCCGAGACCGTAACACCCACCGGCGGGACCGCCTCGACCCCCTGAGCCCGTGGATGACTTCGGTTTCTCGAACGGAGCCTCCAATCGCCGGCGGTGATCGTCGGAGTCCCGCCTCCGCTCGGGACAGAGAAAGAGGAGGGAGAAGACTGGTCAAACCTGACCAGTGGGCCCTCTGGACCCACTGTCAGTGACCCCATGCCTGTCCACGTGGGATTAAGTGAAGGCGTATTTTCCCCAGTACGTTTTCCCCGCTCCGAAAGCGTATTCGCCTCCGAAACGTTTTCTTTTCTGTTTTATTTTAAATAATAGATTTTGACCACAACTTTGACTGGCTATAACTTTTTAAATATAAGTCCAAATGAGTTGATTCTTTTTCCTACCTTCCTCAAATTTGGTCTAGTTTATTTTAAGATTTATTTGAAAAATTTTCAAACAAATTTTTTGTACTGTTTTTGAAATGTGTGTTAATTCAAATATATTTTTAAATAGGATTTTGGGGAGAGAGAAGAAACTTTCAAAAGTTTTGGAGAGCACCCCACCCCTCCACAACATTGAAGGCAAGCATTCTGAATCCCGGCATAATATTTTTGGTGTGATCGTGGATACATTATAACACCACCGCATTTCGAAGGACTCGTTATTTCATGTGGTATGATCATATGCATGAGTGCATATTAGTGATTTCCAGGCTGTTGGAAATGAACACACTTGTGATAATATTCACCCTCATGTGCCTTGCATACATACCGGCAGGAACCCGGGAAAACCTCAGCCTTGGGTAGGCATGAGTTGTCGCCGGTCTCCGTCGGGACGGTTATGTCTGGTATGGCATGGTAAAGTGATATGAGCAGTGACCCTGTTGGTTGAACTATATTCGTTATACTAATCATGCAGGGAATACTTAAACCTCCTGAGTCGACCGTAGATCAAGTCTTGTGCCAGTAACCCCCATACTTGTTTCGTGCTACCACTCGTCTCTACAGCAAGTAGAGTACGGTTCAGTAAGTTGTCAACCTCTTTCTAGCACACACCGTACAGAGAGCCATGGTGGAAGGTACCGGTTGTAGCTGGTAGGCAAACCACCTGGTCCGGGGGCATGGGTGTTTCCGGTTGGGACCGAGAGGGGAGGCCACCCCTTAGAGCGCGCGATATAAATTTGATCCCATGCTATGCGAGGTTGTAGCCTCCCCACTTAGAGTTTGCTTAACAGGTGTCGTGGGTGATTCCAGACACGTGTGAGATAAGCTGGTGTGTGCAAGTTAGGTGTGTTTTCAACAAAAGGACCGTAGACGGAATTAGTCCCGATGGACTAAAGAAATCCGTTACTCGTGGGTAAAGAGTACACCCTCTGCAGAGATTAAATCTATTCGAATAGCCGTGTCCATGGTTAAGGATTACAGTCTGGGATGGGTCAGGTGTCGGTCTTAGTGTCGGTCTTCGGAGGTGAAACGGTTAACCAGAAATGGAATTACTACTCGTGACTTGTGATAACTACGATTATTATTATTGTTGACTAACCCGTGATATTATTGTTATTATCGAGTATCTCAAGGATGGTTCTACCTCCGGGATATTCACTATGATTGTTTCTTTTAAAGCCCTTTATGTAGTGTCGCTCAGACGCCCGACTGTGGCATTTCTTTTAAAGCCCTTTATGTGGTGTCGCTCAGACGCCCGACTGTGGCATTTCTTTTAAAGCCCTTTATGTGGTGTCGCTCAGACGCCCGACTGTGGCATTTCTTTTAAAGCCCTTTATGTGGTGTCGCTCAGACGCCCGACTGTGGCATTTCTTTTAAAGCCCTTTATGTGGTGTCGCTCAGACGCCCGACTGTGGCATTTCTTTTAAAACCCTTTTTGTGGTGTCGCTCAGACGCCCGACTGTGGCATTGCTTGTTATTTGTTTTCATAAATTTTAATGCTACCATGTTATTGCACTTTTATAGATAACTTGCTTGCACGCATCAGAGTTTCATTTATCGTTTGTGACTGACGTCATGAGCATAAAATATTTTTAGCACATCATTGTTATATTATACCTGTGTTCATAATGTTTGCGAGTGCATTCAAAGTACTCACTGGCTTGTCCCTGGCTATTGTCTTGGCCAGATTTTCTTGCTCGGAGAGGAGCGACGGGATGTCAGCCCCGGAACTCACACAATGGAGATAGCACCTCGCGAAGATAGGAGTTAACCTGGTCAGCTGTTCCCGTGGGAAATGGAGTCCCATAGACACTGATGTTTCACAAACCGCTTTCGCCATCAACCACTAGAAACCATTTGTTGTACTCACAGGCCAGAATGGTCTTGTACTACATATGTTGTACTCTGCTTGGAAATTTCTGTATCCAGTTGGAGCCTCATCAGCTAACAGTAATCCTGGGGCTGATGAGCACGACGGTCATTTCTGGAAATTTATTACCCGGAAAAACCGGTCGTGGCAGACTTGGTATCAGAGCCAGGCTGACCATTGGCTAATCCTATCTTAGCCAGGTCGAAAAACTTAGGCAAACCAACCCACTAGACCTTAGCCAAACCCCAGCCAAGCTTCTCGTGCAAGATGGCCACACAGTGACCCAACACCTTTTGGCAGTCGGTGCCCAACCTATCAACCTAACCTGTCACTCATGCGCCAGTGACCGGCCCCTAAATAGTCCTTTCTCGCAAGCGTGCGAAGGAAGACTCCGCCCCCTTTTTCCTATAAAAAGGGCACGCTAGTCCCAACACAGCACCGCACAGCCGCTACCCCAAACCGAGCCACAATGCCTGGACCTATAGTGCACAACAAAACCACAGCAACCAACCTTGGAGGTTTTGTGACCATCCTCGCAAACCTCACCCGTCGTGCCTACGCGTTAGAGGAGCCACCAGAATACGTTGTGTATCAAGGACCCATGAGCGGTGAAGACCGTCAATTCTGGGCCACTGTGCACATCTACGGTAGGGGTCTAGCACCCAAGCGCCCCTACAGGTTCACCAGAAGGACAACTTCCTTTGAGCCACAAGCCATCCAGCTAGCCGCTCGAGAGGCTATAGTTCATCTCAGGCACTTGTCGCCCAGAGTTGACTGTCGCTCGTTCCACTACTACCCCAGACGTGAAGGGTATGGTAGACCACCCCAAGTTGCCAACGGAGATCACGAGACGGACCCCGCATTACTGCACCTAGTGCGCTATGTAAGTGCACTAGAGGCACTGTTCGACCAGATCACTATTGATCTAATCGCAGCTCGTGGAGAGCTGGTTCGTCGAGCCCCGGCGAGAGGAGAAAACGAGCCCAACACAGACAACCAAGTCGTGCTGTTTGGACACCCATCGAGACCTCGAGATCTGCCCCAGCCATCGGCCAAGGTGTTGCGATAACCCCAGAGGTGCTTCGTCGCATATTGGGAGCACACTCCAACGGGGTTGTGGCCAACAATCCCCGCGATGGTCATCATCACTACCCCGACCCTGCAGTTCCTCCGCCATCTCCGACTAATCCCGGCAGAGAGACACGTGGAGAAGCCTCGACATCCACCAGGCGCGCCCGTTTAGACATGAATGAGGTAGACTAAGCCGTATGAGTAGCACCGAGTTTCAGTGTATCCTCGCTTTGTAATCGTGCGACCGTGTATATTAACGCAGCCTGTCGTTGTGCCTCTGTTTTAATAGTAGCCTTGCATATTTGGTCAGCGCATAGCTGCATATTTTTCCGGGCACAACTACCAAAACCAACCCGACGACAACCACAGTAACACATCTCTTTATGAGATATGTGTATCTCTGACACTGACCCGACCCTTGGAGCTAAGCTGGCAAATTTATTACCTTTCACCACGGTAAAACGAATCCAGCTCCATTGCTATATAAAGGCCACCTTGTGACCTTACCCAGCAACCCTCACTTTGTGCACCACACTCACACTTTTTCCTGTCATGCCGAGCCCCAGCATTCATCTGAGAACCCCAGATGCAACCCCAGGTAGCTTTGTCAAAATATTGTGGGATTTTACCCGCAGTACCATGGGTTCTACCCAGCCACCTCAGTACGAGCTGTTCAAATCAAGGATCACCCCATCCACCTCGGAATATTGGGCAGCAGTAGACATTCCTCCCGTAGACTCCAATCAAGATCCAACGGAAGTTTCCTTCGTGGGGAAATCTATGCCAACCCCACACCTGGCCATAGAAGCTGCTGCGAAAGAAGCGATTGCTCGTCTTCGATCCACAGTACCCTATGCCCGCGAACGAGGATATTATTACTTTCCGAGCCGTGCAGCACCCGGAGAAGTAACATCTTTTCCCGGTGGACGTATTGAGAGAGACCCAGTTCTGGCCAACCTTATCCAGTACATCATTGCTCAAGAGCATTTGAACCAGCAAGTGATGGATTATCTCCAGAGCCTCACAGATTTAAATCCTCAGATTGCCATCGGTAGACCACTGAGACCCGACCCAGAGAGACGCATATATCGACTGGTCAATCCACTTCCTCCGATAGAAGAAGAGTGTATCCCTTTACCAGAGACATTTTATCAGGACCCCACCCAGTTACCATTTTCATTTTAGACGTCACTACTGTATTTGTTCTTTGCAACATTTATTTATGTGTGTGACTTATGCGTGATACCCTGAGTTTGTACGACGAGTCAATTATTTGGCTTCTACTAATGTGTGTAGTTTTTGTTGTGGGTTATGCTCCTTTAAATTAACTGTTTTTCCCTCGCAAAATTCGGGAGTGAGATTTCTTTTCCCTGAGTTGCTACACCTGCCCTTTCTCACGACGTGGTTTAATTAATTTCACACAGCACCATGCAGCAGGCTCACAACCATGATCATTCAGACACATACACTGTTTGCAAAACCTTGCAACGGTGTTACATCCAGCTAATCACCCCCCTAACAACAGTTAGCACCCGGCACACTCCATCTACTCCTCATGATCACCACCACCGTGGAGAGCCAACACCCGAGCCGCAGCGTCGCGACACTCGTCGAAGATCATCGCGCACAGGAGCACAGAGAGCCCCAGCAGTGTCGCCAGCCCTCCGCATATCAGGATCACAAACCAGTCCGGCATCGCCTCCGCCATTAGAGCCTCGCCCGAGCTTTGGTAAGCAGTAATGGAGGGAGGAGGAGGAGAAGTGAGGCCAGGTGCGAGGAAGAAGAGAGAGGCACCCCGGCCGTTTTTATAGCTCGAGCTCGGTGTACGGTGGGCAAAGTCCACCAACGCCGCTCGTCGCCGATCGCCGGTGTTCGGAGTCGAATCCGCAAGCAGTGCCGACAGCGCGCTGGCCCGCGAGGTGAGTGCACGCTGCACCGGCAGCTAGCACGCCGCGCACTACCACGGTACGGCCTAGATGCCCTACACACTAGGCATCGCCGGTGGAGAAAGCGCGAGAAAGCGCGCGGGAGAGAAGAGGTAGAAGAAAGAGCCAGAGGGAGAAAAGGAGACTGACAGTGGACCCCGGGTCCACCTGTCGGCCAGAGAGAGCACTGTGCTCTCGGGTACGACCAGCGTATATCTAAATTTAGGAGTTATTCTAAATTTATATCCAGCGTAGAAATCACCCGTTTTTGTCCCGAACCGTAGACTCTTCCACGCAGCCCCAGTTTTCACACTGTGGTTTTTCACCACTTATTGCCCTCTCACTGTAGCCACATCTTTATTGCGTAATTATTTTCTTAACACCGCTTTTAACAAATCTCGAGGACGAGATTTTTCTTAAGGGGGATAGTGTTGTGACACCCCAAAAATTTGGCCTTGTTTTAATGAATTAAAATTTTTGCCAGGAATTAAAACTTTGGATTTTTGATCTCCATTTTGATTTTTAAATCATTTCCTTCCCTGTTATGATGAGTTTTCCCAAAGAGAAAACTTTTCAAATATGTTATTGGACTTGTTTAACCTCTCAAGAAAAACTTTCCTTTTATCTGTGTAACTAATTAAATAATTAAGTTGCTTGATCTTTATTTTTTTGAAAATGGTTTTTCAAGGTTAAATGGCCATATTTGAACTACAACCATTTGATAAATTCTCTTAAAATTCCAACCAAAATTTGGAGATGTCATGTGATGTTTTTAAATCACTATTATGCAAAATTATATTTCATTCATGAAATATTTTGAGCCCTACACTCAATTTTTCTTCTCTGGTCCAGAGTGCGTTTTGCACTACAACCTATTTAAATATTTCTTCCTGGCCTCCACCAAAATTTTGGGATGATGGTAATGGCCTAAGATTCCACTTTGTGCAAAAACCTAGTGCTGTTCTTTGAAAAATTTGAGTGAATCAACCTCATCTTCAGTCTGGACCAACTTGATGGTTTGTGCAGCAACCATGTTTTTACTTGCTCTTTAACCCTTGATTATTTCTCCTACTTGTAGTCCCCCATGTTAAACCCTTAAGTCCAGGAGCATGCACCTTTTTGATCATTTTTGGTTCTTGAAATAATGCTATTTATTTCCTATCCAGAATTGTAGTTTTGCAAAACTTGCACTAGCAAGTTTCCCTTTTTGTCCAAATAACCTCACCACTCTCTCTTGCATCTAAAGAGACTTCCATCTGGAGTTTTTGACCACTCCAAGACTTGCCTAAGTACCCTTGGCATTTTGTCAAACACCTGGAGTGCATGACCAGTTTTGACATGAGTTGTGGCATTGCACTGTGAACTTGCACCTCTGATCAAACTAGCATGTCCACTAGACTCCCCGTTACTCCTAACCTGGGTCTGTTAATTGCCAGCCTCGACCGCGACCTCTAGCATGCTCTGGCATTACGTCGAGCACGTCCCGTGCACGCCCGGAGCGCGAGCAGAGCGTGCATTTGGCACGCACGTGCGCCGAGCCGACACGCTGGCCCCCACGGTTTTGGCCCACACTGCAGAGCCTCGCCACGCACTCCCTTTCTCACCTCTACGCGCCAAGCCGCCCCTCGCCACGCCCGGCAAGCCAAGAGCTAGCCGCCGCCGCCGCCCGACAGCCTCTGCCCATGTCGGCGCCGCCAAAGCCACCTCCGCTCGCCAGCTCGCCCCTGGAGCAGTGCCCAATCGTCCGCTAGCTCCTGCCGTCATCCCCAGCCACGCCACGTTGCCTTGCAAGCTACAGAGAGGCGGTTCGCCGGAGAGCTTATCCGGCCGCCGCGGAACCGACCTCGACGAGCTATAAAAGGAGGCCCCCGAGACTCCCCGAGCACACAGGAAGCCTTAGAATGCACCCCTAGTCCTCCCATGACAGCCAATCGACCCGGGGGAGGTCTTCTTCCCCACCTCCGGCAACTGCAGCCGCCACCACTGCCCCGGCCAATTCGGCACCACCAGGGCCTCCCACTCTCCGTTCTCTCCACCAAGAGCCCCCTCATCCTCCCGTAAACCATTCCCACTACTCGATTTTGATCGAGGACCACCGTAGCCCCAAAACCACTCTGCTCCCGAAGCTCTCCGTCCGCCGCGAAGCTCACCGCCGACGACCCCGTCCACTCCCGAGACCGTAACACCCACCGGCGGGACCGCCTCGACCCCCTGAGCCCGTGGATGACTTCGGTTTCTCGAACGGAGCTGCCAATCGCCGGCGGCGATCGCCGGAGTCCCGCCTCCGCTCGGGACAGAGAAAGAGGAGGGAGAAGACTGGTCAAACCTGACCAGTGGGCCCTCTGGACCCACTGTCAGCGACCCCGTGCCTGTCCACGTGGGATTAAGTGAAGGCGTATTTTCCCCAGTACGTTTTCCCCGCTCCGAAAGCGTATTCGCCTCCGAAACGTTTTCTTTTCTGTTTTATTTTAAATAACAGATTTTGACCACAACTTTGACTGGCTATAACTTTTTAAATATAAGTCCAAATGAGTTGATTCTTTTTCCTACCTTCCTCAAATTTGGTCTAGTTTATTTTAAGATTTATTTGAAAAATTTTCAAACAACTTTTTTATACTGTTTTTGAAATGTGTGTTAATTCAAATATATTTTTAAATAGGATTTTGGGGAGAGAGAAGAAACTTTCAAAAGTTTTGGAGAGCACCCCACCCCTCCACAACATTGAAGGCAAGCATTCTGAATCCCGGCATAATATTTTTGGTGTGATCGTGGATACATTATAACACCACCGCATTTCGAAGGACTCGTTATTTCATGTGGTATGATCATATGCATGAGTGCATATTAGTGATTTCCAGGCTGTTGGAAATGAACACACTTGTGATAATATTCACCCTCATGTGCCTTGCATACATACCGGCAGGAACCCGGGAAAACCTCAGCCTTGGGTAGGCATGAGTTGTCGCCGGTCTCCGTCGGGACGGTTATGTCTGGTATGGCATGGTAAAGTGATATGAGCAGTGACCCTGTTGGTTGAACTATATTCGTTATACTAATCATGCAGGGAATACTTAAACCTCCTGAGTCGACCGTAGATCCAGTCTTGTGCCAGTAACCCCCATACTTGTTTCGTGCTACCACTCGTCTCTACAGCAAGTAGAGTACGGTTCAGTAAGTTGTCAAACTCTTTCTAGCACACACCGTACAGAGAGGCCATGGTGGAAGGTACCGGTTGTAGCTGGTAGGCAAACCACCTGGTCCGGGGGCATGGGTGTTTCCGGTTGGGACCGAGAGGGGAGGCCACCTCTTAGAGCGCGCGATATAAATTTGATCCCATGCTATGCGAGGTTGTAGCCTCCCCACTTAGAGTTTGCTTAACAGGTGCCGTGGGTGATTCCAGACACGTGTGAGATAACCTGATGTGTGCAAGTTAGGTGTGTTTTCAACAAAAGGACCGTAGACGGAATTAGTCCCGATGGACTAAAGAAATCCGTTACTCGTGGGTAAAGAGTACACCCTCTGCAGAGATTAAATCAATTCGAATAGCCGTGTCCATGGTTAAGGATTACAGTCTGGGATGGGTCAGGTGTCGGTCTTAGTGTCGGTCTTCGGAGGTGAAACGGTTAACCAGAAATGGAATTACTACTCGTGACTTGTGATAACTATGATTATTATTATTGTTGACTAACCCGTGATATTATTGTTATTATCGAGTATCTCAAGGATGGTTCTACCTCCGGGATATTCACTATGATTGTTTCTTTTAAAGCCCTTTATGTGGTGTCGCTCAGACGCCCGACTGTGGCATTTCTTTTAAAGCCCTTTATGTGGTGTCGCTCAGACGCCCGACTGTGGCATTTCTTTTAAAGCCCTTTATGTGGTGTCGCTCAGACGCCCGACTGTGGCATTTCTTTTAAAGCCCTTTATGTGGTGTCGCTCAGACGCCCGACTGTGGCATTTCTTTTAAAGCCCTTTATGTGGTGTCGCTCAGACGCCCGACTGTGGCATTTCTTTTAAAGCCCTTTTTGTGGTGTCGCTCAGACGCCCGACTGTGGCATTGCTTGTTATTTGTTTTCATAAATTTTAATGCTACCATGTTATTGCACTTTTATAGATAACTTGCTTGCACGCATCAGAGTTTCATTTATCGTTTGTGACTGACGTCATGAGCATAAAATATTTTTAGCACATCATTGTTATATTATACCTGTGTTCATAATGTTTGCGAGTACATTCAAAGTACTCACTGGCTTGTCCCTGGCTATTGTCTTGGCCAGATTTTCTTGCTCGGAGAGGAGCGACGCGATGTCAGCCCCGGAACTCACACAATGGAGATAGCACCTCGCGAAGATAGGAGTTAACCTGGTCAGCTGTTCCCGTGGGAAATGGAGTCCCATAGACACTGATGTTTCACAAACCGCTTCCGCCATCAACCACTAGAAACCATTTGTTGTACTCACAGGCCAGAATGGTCTTGTACTACATATGTTGTACTCTGCTTGGAAATTTTTGTATCCAGTTAGAGCCTCATCAGCTAACAGTAATCCTGGGGCTGATGAGCACGACGGTCATTTCTGGAAATTTTTTACCCGGAAAAACCGGTCGTGGCACTTTGGGACCCCAAAACGATGAGTAATAGTCCACAAAACGGGTCAGAATTGGCTAAAACTGTGAGTGTTGACGATGGACACGTAAGCGCAACCCGAGGATCGTCAGTCATGGAAATCGCCCTGGGACCCCAAAATGGTCTGCACGAAACGAACCAGAATCGGCCAAATTTGTGAGTGCTGGTGACCAACACGTAAGCACACCTTGAGGTTCGACAACCATGGAAATCACATTGGGACCCCAAAACGGTGAGCAATAGTCCACGAAACGGATCATAGTCGACCAAAACTACGATTGTTGATGACCGACACATAGGCCCACCTTGGGGTTCAACAACCATAGAAATCCCTTTGGGATCCCAAAACGGTGAGTAATAGTCCCGGAAACAGGTCAAAATCGACAAAAACCGCGAGTGTTGATGACCGACATGTAAAAGCACCCCGGGGTTCGTTAATCGTGGAAATCACTCCGGGACCCCAAAATAGTGAGTAATAGTCCACAAAACGGTCCAACATCAAACAAACCTAGGACTATCAATGAACGATACATAAACGCACCCCGGGTTCATCAATCATGGAAATCGCTCAGGGACCCCAAATCAGTGAGCAATAGTCCATGGAACGGGCTAGAATCGGTCAAAACTGCGATTGTTGATGACCGACACGTAATCGCACCTTGGGGTTCAACAACCCTGGAAATCACTTTGGGACCCCAAAACAATGAGTAATAGTCCATGAAACGGGTCAGAATCGACAAGAACCACGAGTGTTGATGACCGACACGTAAATGCACCCCGGGGTTCGTTAATCGTGGAAATCACTCTAGGACCCCAAAACTGTGAGTGATAGTCCACAAAACGGGCCAGAATCGGCCAAATCTGTGAGTGTTGATGACCGACACGTCAACGCATCTCGGGGTTCGTTAATCGTGGAAATCACTCCGGGACCCCAAAATAATGAGTAATAGTCCACGAAATGGGCCAGGATCGGCCAAATCTGTGATTGTTGATGACCGACACGTAAGCGCACCTTGGGGTTCAACAACTATGGAAATCGCTTCGGGATCCCAAAGAGGTGAGTAATAGTCCACGAAACGGGTCAGAATTGGCCAAAACTGTGAGTGTTGATGACGGACACGTCAATGCACCCCGAGGATCGTTAATCGTGGAAATCGCTCTCGGACCCCAGAGCAACGAGTAATAGTACACAAAATGGGCTAGAATCGGCCAAAACTATCAGTGTTGATGACCGGCACGTATGCTCAACTTGGGGTTCAACAACTATGGAAATCCCGTCTGGACCCCAAAATGGTAAGTAATAGTCCACGAAACGGGTCAGAATTGGCCCAAACTGTGAGGGTTGTTCACGGACACGTAAACGCACCCCGAGGATCGTCAATCGTGGAAATAGCTGTGGCACCCCAAAACGATGAGTAACAGTGCTCAAAACGGACCAGAATCAGCCAAAATTGGGAGTGTTGATGACCGACACGTAAACGCACCCCAGGTTTCGTCAATCGTGCAAATCACTGCGGGACCCCAAAACAGAGTAATTGTCCAAGAAACGGGCCAGAATCGGCCTAAACTGGGATTATTGATGAACGACACGTAAACGCACATTCGGGTTCGACAACCATGGAAATCGCTTTGGGACCTGTCGTGGAATTGTCACGGCAGATGTCCTTAGTGTCAGGACTTAGTCGCGAGGCCAACGCATCTATGTGGTAGCTTGAGAGGGGTTGAGCGGAATCGAGAGACGCAACACAAGACAGGGATTTAGACAACTTCGAGGCCCGGGAAACATCATCCGGTAAAAACCCTACATGCTGTTTGAGGCTAGGTCTCATTATCATCACGAGGGAGTCGCCGGTAAGCCGGCTCTCCTCTTTGTGTCTAGTCCTAAGATTGTTTCTTCTTGCTTGTAGCTTGTCCCTCTTTGGGGAGCCCTGCCCCTCCTTATATATGTTGAAGGGGCGGGTTACATGTCGAGTCCTATTAGGATTAGGACTAGTCTATATGTAATACAAACCGGATACAAGTCCAGGTCTTAACTCCTTGTAAGACAAATATTCCTTATGCCTTTCCTCTTAAACCGTCCCACTATAGTATGAACCGGCCTTCATGAACCGCCCGTTGGGCCACCAGGTTTTGTCGCTCCTCGCACCCGCCTGCTGGATTACTAATGAGTCGTGAACCGCTAGGTCCAAATGGGTCGCCGGTGAACCGCCAAGTGTCAGCGGGGTCTCAAATAAACTGCCAAGTCCGGCCGGGTTATACTTCCGGCCGATTTACGCCGCGGGGTATATCCCCGACAGGACCCCAAAACGGTGAGTAATAGTCCTTGAAACGGGCCAGAATCAGCGAAAATTGCGAGTGTTGACGATGGAAACGCAAACGCACCCCGCGGATCGTCAATCGTTGAAATTGCTCTGGGATCCCAAAACGATGCGTAGTACTCAATGAAACAACCCACAATCGAACAAAACTAGGATTGCTGGTGAACGACACATAAACGTACTGCGGGGTACGTCAGTCGTGGAATTCTCACCGGGACCCCAAAACAATGAGTAATAGTCCATGAAACGGGCCAGAATCGTCCAAAACTGCGAGTGTTGATGACCGACAGTAAGCGCACCTTGGGGTCCGATAACTTTGGAAATCGCTTCGGGACCCCAAAATGATGAGTAATAGTCCACAAAACGGGTCAGAATTGGCTAAAACTGTGAGTGTTGACGATGGACACACAAACGCACCCCGAGGATCGTCAGTCATGGAAATCGCCCTGGGACCCCAAAATGGTGTGCACGAAACGAACCAGAATCGGCCAAATTTGTGAGTGCTGGTGACCAACACGTAAGCACACCTTGAGGTTCGACAACCATGGAAATCGCATTGGGACCCGAAATAGGTGAGCAATAGTCCACGAAACGGACCAGAGTCGGCCAAAACTACGATTGTTGATGACCGACACATAGGCGCACCTTGGGGTTCAACAACCATAGAAATCCCTTTGGGATCCCAAAACGGTGAGTAATAGTCCCCGAAACAGGTCAAAATCGACAAAAACCGCGAGTGTTGATGACCGACATGTAAAAGCACCCCGGGGTTCGCTAATCGTGGAAATCACTCCGGGACCCCAAAATAGTGAGTAATAGTCCACGAAACGGTCCAAAATCGAACGAACCTAGGACTATCGATGAACGATACATAAACGCACCCCTGGGTTCGTCAATCATGGAAATCGCTCAGGGACCCCAAATCAGTGAGCAATAGTCCATGGAACGGGCCAAAATCGGTCAAAACTGCGATTGTTGATGACCGACACGTAACCGCACCTTGGGGTTCAACTACCATGGAAATCACTTTGGGACCCCAAAACAATGAGTAATAGTCCATGAAACGGGTCAGAATCGACAAGAACCATGAGTGTTGATGACCGACACGTAAATGCACCCCAAGGTTCGTTAATCGTGGAAATCACTCTGGGACCCCAAAACAGTGAGTGATAGTCCATGAAACGGGCCAGAATCGGCCAAATCTGTGAGTGTTGATGACCGACACGTCAACGCACCTCGGGGTTCGTTAATCGTGGAAATCACTCCGGGACCCCAAAATAATGAGTAATAGTCCACGAAATGGGCCAGAATCGGCCAAATCCGTGATTGTTGATGACCGACACGTAAGCGCACCTTGGGGTTCAACAACTATGGAAATCGCTTCGGGATCCCAAAGCGGTGAGTAATAGTCCACGAAACAGGTCAGAATTGGCCAAAACTGTGAGTGTTGACGACGGACACGTAAATGCACCCCGAGGATCGTCAATCGTGGAAATCGCTCTCAGACCCCAGAGCAATGAGTAATAGTACACAAAATGGGCTAGAATCGGCCAAAACTGTCAGTGTTGATGACCGACACGTATGCTCAACTTGGGGTTCAACAACTATGGAAATCCCTTCCGGACCCCAAAACAGTAAGTAATAGTCCACGAAACGGGTCAGAATTGGCCCAAATTGTGAGGGTTGTTCACGGACACGTAAACGCACCCCGGGGATCGTCAATCGTGGAAATAGCTGTGGCACCCCAAAACGATGAGTAACAGTGCTCAAAACGGACCAGAATCAGCCAAAATTG
>NC_041383.1:1279831-1281107 GCF_002162155.2 Triticum dicoccoides | reverse complement strand
GAGTGTTGATGACCGACACGTAAACGCACCCCAAGTTTCGTCAATCGTGCAAATCACTGCGGGACCCCAAAACAGAGTAATTGTCCAAGAAACGGGCCAGAATCGGCCTAAACTGCGATTATTGATGAACGACACGTAAACGCACATTCGAGTTCGACAACCATGGAAATCGCTTTGGGACGCCAAAACGGTGAGTAATAGTCCTTGAAACGGGCCAGAATCAGCGAAAATTGCGAGTGTTGACGATGGACATGCAAACAAACCCCGCGGATCGTCAATCGTTGAAATTGCTCTGGGATCCCAAAACGATGCGTAGTACTCCATGAAACAACCCACAATCGAACAAAACTAGGATTGCTGGTGAACGACACATAAACGTACCGCGGGGTACGTCAGTCGTGGAATTCTCACCGGGACCCCAAAACAATGAGTAATAGTCCATGAAACGGGCCAGAATCGTCCAAAACTGCGAGTGTTGATGACCGACAGTAAGCGCACCTTGGGGTCCAATAACTTTGGAAATCGCTTCGGGACCCCAAAATGATGAGTAATAGTCCACAAAACGGGTCAGAATTGGCTAAAATTGTGAGTGTTGACGATGGACACACAAACGCACCCCGAGGATCGTCAGTCATGGAAATCGCCCTGGGACCCCAAAATGGTGTGCACGAAACGAACCAGAATCGGCCAAATTTGTGAGTGCTGGTGACCAACACGTAAGCACACCTTGAGGTTGGACAACCATGGAAATCGCATTCGGACCCCAAAACGGTGAGCAATAGTCCACGAAACGGACCAGAGTCGGCCAAAACTACGATTGTTGATGACCGACACATAGGCGCACCTTGGGGTTCAACAACCATAGAAATCCCTTTGGGATCCCAAAACGGTGAGTAATAGTCCCCGAAACAGGTCAAAATCGACAAAAACCACGAGTGTTGATGACCGACATGTAAAAGCACCCCGGGGTTCGCTAATCGTGGAAATCACTCCGGGACCCCAAAATAGTGAGTAATAGTCCACGAAACGGTCCAAAATCGAACGAACCTAGGACTATCGATGAACGATACATAAACGCACCCCGGGGTTCGTCAATCATGGAAATCGCTCAGGGACCCCAAATCAGTGAGCAATAGTCCATGGAACGGGCCAGAATCGGTCAAAACTGCGATTGTTGATGACCGACACGTAACCGCACCTTGGGGTTCAACAACCATGGAAATCACTTTGGGACCCCAAAACAATGAGTAATAGTCCATGAAACGGGTCAGAATCG
>NC_041383.1:1199259-1277881 GCF_002162155.2 Triticum dicoccoides | reverse complement strand
GGGACCCCAAAACAATGAGTAATAGTCCATGAAACGGGCCAGAATCGTCCAAAACTGCGAGTGTTGATGACCGACAGTAAGCGCACCTTGGGGTCCAATAACTTTGGAAATCGCTTCGGGACCCCAAAATGATGAGTAATAGTCCACAAAACGGGTCAGAATTGGCTAAAATTGTGAGTGTTGACGATGGACACACAAACGCACCCCGAGGATCGTCAGTCATGGAAATCGCCCTGGGACCCCAAAATGGTGTGCACGAAACGAACCAGAATCGGCCAAATTTGTGAGTGCTGGTGACCAACACGTAAGCACACCTTGAGGTTGGACAACCATGGAAATCGCATTCGGACCCCAAAACGGTGAGCAATAGTCCACGAAACGGACCAGAGTCGGCCAAAACTACGATTGTTGATGACCGACACATAGGCGCACCTTGGGGTTCAACAACCATAGAAATCCCTTTGGGATCCCAAAACGGTGAGTAATAGTCCCCGAAACAGGTCAAAATCGACAAAAACCACGAGTGTTGATGACCGACATGTAAAAGCACCCCGGGGTTCGCTAATCGTGGAAATCACTCCGGGACCCAAAAATAGTGAGTAATAGTCCACGAAACGGTCCAAAATCGAACGAACCTAGGACTATCGATGAACGATACATAAACGCACCCCGGGGTTCGTCAATGATGGAAATCGCTCAGGGACCCCAAATCAGTGAGCAATAGTCCATGGAACGGGCCAGAATCGGTCAAAACTGCGATTGTTGATGACCGACACGTAACCGCACCTTGGGGTTCAACAACCATGGAAATCACTTTGGGACCCCAAAACAATGAGTAATAGTCCATGAAACGGGTCAGAATCGACAAGAACCACGAGTGTTGATGACCGACATGTAAATGCACCTCGGGGTTCGTTAATCGTGGAAATCACTCTGGGACCCAAAAACAGTGAGTGATAGTCCACGAAACGGGCCAGAATCGGCCAAATCTGTGAGTGTTGATGACCGACACGTCAACGCACCTCGGGGTTCGTTAATCATGGAAATCACTCCGGGACCCCAAAATAATGAGTAATAGTCCACGAAACGGTCCAAAATCTAACAAACCTAGGACTATCGATGAACGATACATAAACGCACCCCGAGGTTCGTCAATCATGGAAATCACTCAGGGACCCAAATCAGTGAGCAATAGTCCATGGAACGAGCCAGAACCGGTCAAAAAATGCGATTGTTGATGACCGACACGTAACCGCACCTTGGAGTTCAACAACCATGGAAATCACTTTGGGACCCCAAAACAATGAGTAATAGTCCATGAAACAGGTCAGAATCGACAAGAACCACGATTGTTGATGACCAACACGTAAATGCACCCCGAGGTTCGTTAATCGTGGAAATAACTATGGGACCCCAAAACAGTGAGTGATAGTCCATGAAACGGGCCAGAATCGGCCAAATCTGTGAGTGTTGATGACCGACACGTCAACGCACCTCGGGGTTCATTAATCGTGGAAATCACTCTGGGACCCCAAAATAATGAGTAATAGTCCACGAAATGGGCCAGAATCGGCCAAATCCGTGATTGTTGATGACCGACACGTAAGCGCACCTTGGGGTTCAACAACTATGGAAATCGCTTCAGGATCCCAAAGCGGTGAGTAATAGTCCACGAAACGGGTCAGAATTGGCCAAAACTGTGAGTGTTGACGACGGACACGTAAACGCATCCCGAGGATCGTCAGTCATGGAAATCGCCCTGGGACCCCAAAATGGTGTGCACGAAACGAACCAGAATCGGCCAAATTTGTGAGTGCTCGTGACCAACACGTAAGCACACCTTGAGGTTGGACAACCATGGAAATCGCATTCGGACCCCAAAACGGTGAGCAATAGTCCACGAAACGGACCCGAGTCGGCCAAAACTACGATTGCTGATGACCGACACATAGGCGCACCTTGGGGTTCAACAACCATAGAAATCCCTTTGGGATCCCAAAACGGTGAGTAATAGTCCCCGAAACAGGTCAAAATCGACAAAAACCGCGAGTGTTGATGACCGACATGTAAAAGCACCCCGGGGTTCGCTAATCGTGGAAATAACTCTGGGACCCCAAAACAGTGAGTGATAGTCCATGAAACGGGCCAGAATCGGCCAAATCTGTGAGTGTTGATGACCGACACGTCAACGCACCTCGGGGTTCGTTAATCGTGGAAATCACTCCGGGACCACAAAATAATGAGTAATAGTCCACGAAATGGGCCAGAATCGGCCAAATCCGTGATTGTTGATGACCGACACGTAAGCGCACCTTGGGGTTCAACAACTATCGAAATCGCTTCGGGATCCCAAAGCGGTGAGTAATAGTCCACGAAACGGGTCAGAATTGGCCAAAACTGTGAGTGTTGACGACGGACACGTAAATGCACCCCGAGGATCGTCAATCGTGGAAATCGCACTCAGACCCCAGTGCAATGAGTAATAGTACACAAAATGGGCTAGAATCGGCCAAAACTGTCAGTGTTGATGACCGACACGTATGCTCAACTTGGGGTTCAACAACTATGGAAATCCCTTCCGGACCCCAAAACAGTAAGTAATAGTCCACAAAACGGGTCAGAATTGGCCCAAATTGTGAGGGTTGTTCACGGACACGTAAACGCACCCCGGGGATCGTCAATCGTGGAAATAGCTGTGGCACCCCAAAACGATGAGTAACAGTGCTCAAAACGGACCAGAATCAGCCAAAATTGGGAGTGTTGATAACCGACACGTAAACGCACCCCAAGTTTCGTCAATCGTGCAAATCACTGCGGGACCCCAAAACAGAGTAATTGTCCAAGAAACGGGCCAGAATTGGCCTAAACTGCGATTATTGATGAACGACACGTAAACGCAAATTCGGGTTCGACAACCATGGAAATCGCTTTAGGACCCCAAAACGGTGAGTAATAGTCCTTGAAACGGGCCAGAATCAGCGAAAATTGCGAGTGTTGACGATGGACATGCAAATGAACCCCGCGGATCGTCAATCGTTGAAATTGCTCTGGGATCCCAAAACGATGAGTAGTACTCCATGAAACAACCACAATCGAACAAAACTAGGATTGCTGGTGAACGACACATAAACGTACTGCGGGGTACGTCAGTCGTGGAATTCTCACCGGGACCCCAAAACAATGAGTAATAGTCCATGAAACGGGCCAGAATCGTCCAAAACTGCGAGTGTTGATGACCGAAAGTAAGCGCACCTTGGGGTCCAATAACTTCGGAAATCGCTTCGGGACCCCAAAACGGTGAGTAATAGTCCTTGAAACGGGCCAAAATCAGCGAAAATTGAGAGTGTTGACGATGGACACGCAAACGCACCCCACGGATTGTCAATCATGGAAATTGCTCTGGGATCCCAAAACAATGAGTAGTAGTCCATGAAACAACCCATAATCGAACAAAACTAGGATTGCTGGTGAACGACACATAAACGCACTGCGGGGTACGTCAGTCGTGGAAATCTCATCAGGACCCCAAAACAATGAGTAATAGTCCATGAAACGGGCCATAATCGGCCAAAATTGCGAGTGTTGATGACCGACAGTAAGCGCACCTTGGGGTCCAATAACTTTGGAAATCGCTTCGGGACCCCAAAACGATGAGTAATAGTCCACAAAACGGGTCAGAATTGGCTAAAACTGTGAGTGTTGAGGATGGACACGTAAACACATCCCGAGGATCGTCAGTCATGGAAATCGCCCTGGGACCCCAAAATGGTGTGCACGAAACGAACCAGAATCGGCCAAATTTGTGAATGCTCTTGACCAACACGTAAGCACACCTTGAGGTTCGACAACCATGGAAATCACATTCGGACCCCAACACGGTGAGCAATAGAACACAAAACGGACCAGAGTCGACCAAAACTACAATTGTTGATGACCGACACATAGGCGCACCTTGGGGTTCAACAACCATAGAAATCCCTTTGGGATCCCAAAACGGTGTGTAATAGTCCCTGAAACAGGTCAAAATCGACAAAAACCGCGAGTGTTGATGACCGACATGTAAAAGCACCCCGGGGTTCGCTAATCATGGAAATCACTCCGAGACCCCAAAATAGTGAGTAATAGTCCACGAAACGGTCCAAAATCGAACAAACCTAGGACTATCGATGAACGATACATAAACGCACCCCGGGGTTCGTCAATCATGGAAATCGCTCAGGGACCCCAAATCAGTGAGCAATAGTCCATGGAACGGGCCAGAATCGGTCAAAACTGCGATTGTTGATGACCGACACGTAACCGCACCTTGGGGTTCAACAACCATAGAAATCACTTTCGGACCCAAAAACAATGAGTAATAGTCCATGAAACGGGTCAGAATCGACAAGAACCATGAGTGTTGATGACCGACACGTAAATGCACCCCGGGGTTCGTTAATCGTGGAAATCACTCTGGGACCCCAAAACAGTGAGTGATAGTCCACGAAACGGGACCTAATCGGCCAAATCTGTGAGTGTTGATGACCGACACGTCAACGCACCTCGGGGTTCGTTAATCGTGGAAATCACTCCGGGACCCCAAAATAATGAGTAATAGTCCATGAAATGGATGAGAATCGGCCAAATCTATGATTGTTGATGACCGACACGTAAGCGCACCTTGGGGTTCAACAACTATGGAAATCGCTTCGGGATCCCAAAGCGGTGAGTCAGAATTGGCCAAAACTGTGAGTGTTGACGACGGACACGTAAATGCACCCCGAGGATCGTCAATCGTGGAAATCGCTCTCGGTCCCCAGAGCAATGAGTAATAGTACACAAAATGGGCTAGAATCGGCCAAAACTATCAGTGTTGATGACGGACACGTATGCGCAACTTGGAGTTCAACAACTATGGAAATCCCTTCGGGACCCCAAAACGGTAAGTAATAGTCCACGAAACGGGTCAGAATTGGCCCAAACTGTGAGGGTTGTTCACGGACACGTAATCGCAGCCCGGGGATCATCAATCGTGGAAATAGCTGTGGCACCCCAAAACAATAAGTAAGAGTGCTCAAAACGGACCAGAATCAGCCAAAATTGGGAGTGTTGATGACCGACACGTAAACGCACCCCAGGTTTCGTCAATCGTGCAAATCACTATGGGACCCCAAAACAGAGTAATTGTCCAAGAAACGGGCCAGAATCGGCCTAAACTGCGATTATTGACGAACGACACGTAAACGCACATTCGGGTTCGACAACCATGGAAATCGCTTTGGGACCCCAAAACGGCGAGTAATAGTCCTTGAAACGGGCCAGAATCAGCGAAAATTGCGAGTGTTGACGATGGACACGCAAACGCACCCCGCGGATCGTCAATAGTGGAAATTGCTGTGGGATCCCAAAACGATGAGTAGTACTCCATGAAACAACCCACAATCGAACAAAACTAGGATTGCTGGTGAACGACACATAAACGCACCGTGGGGTACGTCAGTCGTGGAATTCTCACCGGGACCCCAAAACAATGAGTAATAGTCCATGAAACGGGCCATAATCGTCCAAAACTGCGAGTGTTGATGACCGACAGTAAGCGCACCTTGGGGTCCAATAACTTTGGAAATCGCTTCGGGACCCCAAAACGATGAGTAATAGTCCACAAAACGGGTCAGAATTGGATAAAACTGTGAGTATGGACGATGGACACATAAACGCACCCCGAGGATCGTCAGTCATGGAAATCGCCCAGGGACCCCGAAATGGTGTGCACGAAACGGACCAGAATCGGCCAAATTTGTGAGTGCTGGTGACCAACACGTAAGCACACCTTCAGGTTCGACAACCATGGAAATCGCATTGGGACCCCAAAACGGTGAGCAATAGTCCACGAAACGGACCAGAGTCGGCCAAAACTACGATTGTTGATGACCGGCACATAGGCGCACCTTGGGGTTCAACAACCATAGAAATCCCTTTGGGATCCCAAAACGGTGAGTAATAGTCCCCGAAACAGGTCAGAATCGACAAAAACCGCGAGTGTTGATGGCCGACATGTAAAAGCACCCCGTGATTCGTTAATCATGGAAATCACTTTGGGACCCCAAAATAGTGAGTAATAGTCCATGAAACGGTCCAAAATCGAACAAACCGAGGACTATCTGTCAGGACCCCGATTCCAAGTCACAATGATCTAGCCGGTAACACCTCATATCCCTTTGCGGCCTCACGCACGGTATTCCCACGTGTGTCACCTTACCATGGCCTAGGACCGTTTGCGCCTTTTGGCTCACGTATATGATAGTGTCGCTAGCATACATATGACAGAGAACCCGAGCCGACATGGCTAGTCGTGAACCCAAAGCGGCACTAACCCATGGGGACAGGCATACATGAATCACATCGAGCATGTCGGTCAGCAGCGTGTGAATCCGGGCTGTAGCACTGGGCTAAGAGGACTCCAGGAACCCGGGCTGTAGCAGGCTAGGCAAGACTCCGGATGTCACCGCGTGACATTTCCCCGAAGGGACAGACACAGGAACAAAGTGAAACACATGCCGGCCAGTCAAGTGTCCAGAGCAGTAGTGCTGGGCTAGCAGGACTCCGGTGAACCGGGCTGTAGCGGACTACTATCGCTCAGGAAGCACTAGACTACATTTCCCCATATGAGAGGCTTCCAAGGATAAACAACTAGATTGTCGGATCCCACACATACCAAGCATTTCAAACA
Organism: Triticum dicoccoides; assembly: GCF_002162155.2. Lineage (NCBI taxonomy): Eukaryota > Viridiplantae > Streptophyta > Magnoliopsida > Poales > Poaceae > Triticum > Triticum dicoccoides. Next base: position 1,271,172 of record NC_041383.1, on the reverse strand, counting down.
TACACACAATATGCTCAATATGTGTAAATACAACATGGCATCACAAGATAACTCTACGACTCAAAGTATTTATTCATTAGGCTCCGAGGAGCGAGATATTACAAACATGGGTCTCATGACCCAACATACAGAGCATACAAGTCAAGGCACAAGCGGAAGCTTAACATGTCTGAGTACAGACATCTACAAATGAAAAAGGCTGAGAAGCCTGACTATCTACCAGATCCTGCCGAGAGCACAAGATCGTAGCTGAGGAAACAAGCTAAACGTCGAAGTCCAGGCGGAACTACTAGCAAGACTGACGTCTCTCTGCAAAACATAAAATAAGCAAACGTGAGTACAAATGTACTCAGCAAGACTTACATCAGAACTAACTACATATGCATCATTATCAACAAAGAGGGTGGTGGAGTTTAACTGCAGCAAGCCAGCTTTGACTCGGTGGCTATTCTAAACTACGACTGCAAGTAACTCTTTTGAGGTGGCGCACACGAGTCCACATATCCACCATATCAATACACAACTATGGATCCGCTCCCGTCTCCCTATGAGAACGCCATCCATAGCACTCACGCTTATCTTGCGCATTTTAGAGTATCCACTTTCACTTGTCTATGAACTGTTATAGGCAACCCAGAAGTCCTTTTCCGCGGACACGGCTATTCGAATAGATCATTTATAACCCTGCAGGGGTGTACTTCTTCACACACGCTCTCGCCACTTACCGCCATGTACACGTCATGTATCTCGGCAACCTTCAAGCGGAAGCCTGGCGAGGGTGTCGGCCACGACCTACCTAAACACTCAAGTCTCTAGTCCAGGTTTATCGCCTATTCGGGTTCCATCCACAGGGAGTCCGGCCGAGGTTTCCACTAACGGCCCCGAACGATGTGAGCAGGGTTCCCGATACACCAAACGGGCGAATCGGTACACCGGGCCACATTCCTACCGCAACACAGCCCACCCCTAACGTAGCGCTGCGTGCGGCTCCCAGCATACTACAAACACCAGAAACTACTTGCAACTCCTGGATAGAGGACAAGGGTGATTAAGAAGCCGAGAGACTCAATTAAGGATCCCAATGTGTGGTAGTAACTGTTTCATGGATCACAAACACAGGACTCAGTTCCTGAGGACGGCTTCAATGAGACAACCCACCATGTACTCCTACATGGCCTCTCATCGCTACCTTTACCAAATCGTGTTCACACACTTAGCTCACACACAGTAGGACATGTTTACACACCTCCGATTCATCCCCGATGAATCAAACCTGACACAACTCTAAGCAATAGCAGGCACGACAAACATGCATGAATGAGTAGGCACATCAGGGCTCAAACAACTCCTACTCATACTAGTGGGTTTCATCTATTTACTGTGAAAGACAGGTCATGCAGAGGATAAAGGGGTTCAGCTACCGCAGCAAGTAACAGATAAATCGTTGTTGTCCTAATGCAGTAAAAGAGAGCATGAGCGAGAGAGTGGGGTTGTATCGGAATGACCAAGGGGGTTTTGCTTGCCTGGCACTTCTGAAGATATTATAGTTCTTCATCGGTGTCATCGAACAATTGCGGGAACCACGTCTATCGAGAGGGGGCAAATACCGGCAAACAAAGAGGAACACAATCAATGCAATGCAACAATTATGATGCATGGTCATGACATGGCAATATGCTGTGATTTGAGCTAATGCATCTAGCTATGATTTAAATGAAGTAGGTTTGAACCCAAGGTTCAAATTCAAACTCCATGTAAGGCATTTCAAATGCCATTAATTCAAATTGTCTTATACGTAAGCTATAAGTTGTTCTAACATGCATGAAAATGGTACAGATGGATAGATTGGATTTTTCTGCTCATTTTTCATATATAATTTATTTCATTTGGAGTTACGGTTGGATTTCCATGATTTTTAGAAGTTTTGGGCATTTTCTGGAATTTCCTGAATTAAATTTAATCCAGGAAATGGATAACTGCATCAGCATGATGTCATCCCTACATCAGCAGGTCAACAGTGCTGACCAGGTCAAATCTGACGTGTGGGGTCCACACGTCAGTGACTCAGGGTTAAATAGGGGTTAGTTAGGGCGTGGGGCCCAGCTGTCATTGTCATAGGGTTAGTGTCGGTGTCAAAAACCGGCGGATCTCGGGTAGGGGGTCCCGAACTGTGCGTCTTGGCGGATGGTAACAGGAGACAAGGGACACAATGTTTTTACCCAGGTTTGGGCCCTCTCGATGGAGGTAAAACCCTACTCCTGCTTGATTAATATTGATGATATGGGTAGTACAAGAGTAGATCTACCACGAGATCAAGGAGGCTAAACCGTAGAAGCTAGCCTATGGTATGATTGTTGATGTTGTCCTACGGACTAAAACCCTCCGGTTTATATAGACACCGGATAGGTTAGGGTTACACAGAGTCAGTTACAATGGTAGGAGATCTACATATCCGTATCGCCAAGCTTGCCTTCCACGCCATGGAAAGTCCCATCCGGACACGGGACAAAGTCTTCAATCTTGTATGTTCATAGTCTTGGAGTCCGGCCGTGACGATAGTCCGGCTATCCGGACACCCCCTGGTCTGGGACTCCCTCAGTAGCCCCTGAACCTGGCTTCAATGACGATGAGTCCGGCGCGCATATTGTCTTCGGCATTGCAAGGCGGGTTCCTCCTCCGAATACTTCATAGAAGGTTTTAAACACAAGGATAGTGTCCGGCTCTGCAAAACAAGTTCCACATAACACCGTAGAGAGAATAACTTTTGCACAGATCTACTGACGTATTCCGCGGCATGACATCACACCACGGCCAGGCCTTTACATGAATCATTTTTTACTGTTCCACCTCAGCGTGTTTAGCGAGGCAGTTTCCTTGGCACGTCCTATCAAAGCATAGATCGTGCCCCCTTATTCCGGGATTCTCATCAATACGGACATGGGTAACCCAACCGGGCCCGCTGGTCTGCCTCCTCTATCGAAGGCGAGTCCTAATCGGCCACGGGGTGGGCTCTTGGTATTCAACCACTTTATAATGAGACCAAGGCCCTCTTCTTTTTTACACCCTCCATCGAGTTCGCCTTGCACTTCGAGTTCCAACACCCGAAGCTTCAGATTCAGGCGCTTTGGACTTTCGACGATGTCCGGATCCGACCAACACGGCCGATGGATGTCTTCCTCTGTCACAAAAGAAGATGTGCTAAAGCTGTGCAACTCCAGGTACCTAACCGGCGAGATCTCGCACAGGCTGCCTGCTCCAGGGCAGGTCATTCCCACTCCTGAGCCCGGCGAGAACGTGGTGTTCGTGTCCCACTTCCTTCGGGGTTTAGGCTTCCTGACGGATCCCTTTGTGCGGGGGCTCATGTTTTATTATGGGCTTGATTTCCATGACTTGAATCCGGAGTCCATCCTCCATATCTCGTCATTCATTGTTGTATGTGAGGCCTTCCTCCATATTATCCCCCATTTTGGATTGTGGCTCAAGACCTTCAAGGTGGAGCCAAAGATGATCGAGGGGCAACAAATGGAGTGCGGAGGGGCGGTCATAAGCAAATGTGCTGATGCTCCGTGGCCCGAGGGCTCTTTTCAAGAGGAGCTTGATTTGTGGCAACGGGGGTGGTTTTATATCACCGCTCCCAGGGGCACCAAATGGGCGGCGCTCCCTGCCTTCCACTCAAGTCCACCACAGCGGCTGGCATCATGGGTCAACAAGGGGCTCGACTGGAGGCCGTCCAAGGACGTTCCCTTGCTGCAGGGCTGTATTTGAGACCTCCAGGAAAGAGGAATCAATCTGGTTGCAGTGGCGCATGTTATGGTGATCCGGCGCCTTCAGCCCTGCAAACGTCGCCCCCTCCGCCTTTGGGAATTCAATCCGGAAGGACCAGGAGCTCTCCAAAATTCATGGGCATGACGCCCATGGAGATGTATAAACTGTTCTTCGGATCACAAGAGAAGTGTCCGGACTTGACCGAGGACGCAGGACTAAGCTGCAATCGCCTAGATGCTCAAGTAAGTAGTCCTGTAACTGGACAAGCTGTTTATTCATTTATTTTATATATGTGCCCTTTAAAGGAGTCGTTCCTTGAACAAGAATGGATAGCCAAGGCAAAGTTAATAAGGTGTCCGGCTCCCCTCCCAGAGACCACGCCGGATCCCATGCTGACCAAGATGTTGAAGGTCACACCTTTTGAAGAAGGCGAAGGGGGGAGCGGGGAAGCAACTGCCTCTTTGAAGGAGGCCATCGAGGAAGGAGGGATTAAGAGTCCCACCTTCCGAGGAGAGAAGAGGACCGCTTCGGAAGATCCGGAGGTCCAGGCCTCAAAGAGGGGAAAGGGATCTTCGGCAAAGAGTCTGGCGCCGGGAAGTAACCCAGCCGCATTATTTCCCCAAGGGGGTCAGCCCTCCAGCGAGCCGTAAGTTAAAAAGGAGGGGTCTTGTAAATAAGGAACATCCCTATATTTTATCATGAAGATAACCGAAAGTGTACCTTGTAGTTCGGACCTCAGCCCTTCTCAGCAGAGCTCGTCTTCGGGGGATCTTCTTCCGGAGATGATGGAGAGCGAAACGCCTCCACCTGTCGTACCCTCGTGTGAAGCGGACAGCCCAGAGGTGTCGTCGCGGAGGGTTCCCCTAAGTCCGGAGGGGCCGGAAGGTCCGGCGCCAAGTAGTGTGCGGTCGGAGGAGCTGAAGGATCTGCTCGGGCGAGCAGCTATTTTGGAGGATCACCGTGCTCTAATGGGTACGGTGATTGAAAGAATTGCATCCGCGGGGAGCGGATTGCATGAAGCCGTCAGAAGCTTACTGACGGGGTTTGAGGTACGTAAAAATGATGTAGCTTCTGACAGTTATGCATATAAAATGCGCCCTGTATAGATAGTAGCCCCTGAGACTCGGTATGTTGTCAAAATTGACAATGTGCCGAGGATCAATTTCTCAATTATAACATATCGCCACTCCTAAACAGGTGGCGGAGCGTCCGGAGGCCAGCCGGACTGATGAATATGCCAAACTAATGCGGCGACTTGACGAGGCGGATGCGGACATCACGCTGGTCAATAAACGGTTCGACGAGTCACAAGGTATGCGACTTCTATGCGGACACCTGGTAAGGGGGCCTGACGCCCATGTCTTACTATTCGTATGCTTAATGCAGATGGTGCCGCTGCGGTGGAGGAGCTGCGGGCAGAACTCGCCCGAGCAAAAGAGCAGGCCCGAATCAGTAATGCGGCTGCTTTAAAGGCAGCCGAAGAGCTAGAAGCCGAACGGGCTGGTCACTGCCGAAGCAAAGAGGAAATGGCCGATATGGCCAAAAAGTTAAGGAATACTACCGATCGCTGCGAGGTTCTTGAAATAAGCGTCAAGCGGAACAAGGGGGCCTAAAAAAGGCCGCCGCCGAATCCAAGAGTGCCCAAGCGGCGTTGAGAGCTGCCAAGGAGGAGCTGAGTCAGGCCGGGGCAATTGCGGCTGGAAAACCATTTTTGCTGCGCAGAAAATACACAGATCCAAAGTATGCTCAATTGGATAAGTTGTGGAGTTCGGAGGATGCTTATCTGGACTTGGCGGCGAGTGCTGCGGATGCGGTTGAGCACTTCCAGGGCCAGAAGGGGCACAAAAGGGAAGAGCTATATTGGTCTCAATTCCATAGTCCGGATCGTCCTCTGTCGCTGACCGATCGGTTGGCCGAATGGGCCGAACTGAATCGGTTGTCCGTCTTTGCCATGAAGCATGTCCTGACTAACTTGTGGCCGGGCGGACCCCAGCCGAAGAGCTATTTTGGTTTAGTGCAGCAGTTCCTTGGTGCGGTACCGCGTATCGACGAAATGAGGCGATCGGCGTGTATTGAGGGAGCGCGGATGGCTCTGGCCCGTGTCAAGACATACTGGGCAGAGATGAAGGCCACCGATGTTGCATCCCAAGACTCGGACGGAAGCCGAGTACCTGCCGAGCACTACTTTGAAGAAGTCCTACCGGGCGCTCGTTTAATAGAGACGCAGTGCTCGAAGGATATTATGTTTTAGATGACATGTATGATTTGTGAAAACAATGTTTCAATATAATATAAGAGCTTTTTATACTTGTGTGCTCAAGTAGTAAATTACTCCCTGTGCGGCCGTTTATGTATATGTGTATATAACCTGAAAGATGGCAGTCCTTGGCTTCAGCCCCCATGCACATAGTGCGGGGGTGTTTGCAACGAAAGCGCTTTTTCACACTTGATCCAACGTCTTGGTCCTGTTAAGGAGGTGATAGCGTAGCAAACCAGGCAACCAGACTATAATGCTTTATCACTTTCACTTAGCCATGGGAGTTCGAGGGTGGGGCTACGATATAGCCCCTGGGAGCACCGCACTCTCCCGAATTCGGGGTGCGTATGTGCCTGACCGAAAACCGGTCCTTCGTTAATGCGGAGGAATCCTAAACATTCCTTTAAGTCATCGAGTGGTTGACCAGTCTCTTGCTTTATCATGACAGTCAGTTTTCGGCTTTCTCCACTGAGGTGCTCGCCCGGCCGAACCGGGGCACAATCGCAGTGGTTTTCCTGGTGCCGCGTTAGCCGTGAAAACGGAACGTAAGGCAGAAAAACACAGGAGCCGGGCAACCCAACATTTGACCAAAGACATGATTCGGAGCTGATGCATATAAGTCCTAACTCGAGACGCCGAATACTCCCTAAGGTATTCGGTCTTTATGAAAATGGGCAGAATAATGCCCTAAGCCCCTGATATCCAGGTACGCGTAAAAATTCTGGTGCGGTCAATGGCAAAACGCCAGCCTCTGCCTCGGTTATAGTAAGGAACCGGGGGATGTATATCGACAAGAGACAATAAAAAAAGGTTTACGCAGGGTCTTAATCTGAAAAGAATCCTTGCAACGGGTCCCTACTGCATGTCTGCACCTGTGTCTCTGTTGTGCCGTATCCTGGATGGGTGTAGCACGTTGTTCATCTGTAAAAGAGAGGAACTTAGTTTTAAAAGAAAAAGGATCGTGCAGAAAGATGTACTAAATAGTAAATAAACAGAGTATGGTTCGAAGAAAAAGTTGAGCTTTATTGTCTCTTGTTATACGCGCATGTAGCCCCTTATATGGGGGTGTGCCGCTAGTAGGCGCCGGACTCGTCTAGCCGTGTCCAGACAGTGAATGACCAATTCAGGTTCTTTGCCTAGTAGAGCCGGATAGCTGTGGGGCTGTCAAGGCAGTCTCCCTTTTCTCCGTGCTCAAGTAACACTTAATACCTCCTTTTAATGAGATGATGCCGCGTGGACCGGGCATTTTAAGTGTTAGAGATGCATAATGCGGTATTGCATTAAAGCGGGCGAAAGCTTCCCGTCCCAATAGTGCTTGATGGCTACTTTTAAACGGGGCGATATGGAAGAGTAACCTTTCGCGACGGAAGTTGCCGGACGAACCGAACATAACTTCTAGCAGTATGGAGCCCGTACAATGGGCATATGGGCCTGGCATTACTCCTTTAAAGGAGGTGTTGCTACGACGAATTTTGGTTGGGTTTATCCCCATCCTGCGGATTGTGTCCTGATATATCAGGTTTATGTCACTGCCGCCATCCATGAGGACTCGTGTAAATTGGAATCCGTTGATTATAGGATCCAATATCAGGGCAGTCCCTCCTGCGTTACGGATATTTCCGGAATAGTCCTGATGGTCGAAAGTGATTGGTTTTGACAACCAGTGTACGGCGCGCCTTTTATTGGGCGCCGCTCTGTTTTTCCCCTTGATCACGTGAAGTGAGTTTACGATTTTAACCTCTTGTGGGAAAGTCTTTTGTTTTCCGGGGCTCTGCTTGTGGTGCTCGTCGTCATCTTCACTTGGTGTGTCGAGCCCCTTGTGTTCGGCGTTCAGTCTGCCGGACTGTTTGAAGACCCAACAGTTTCGGTGGGTATGGTTAGCAGGCCTCCCAGGAGTACTGTGTATTTGACATGTCTTGTCCAATATTTTGTTGAAATTGGATAGCTCATCGCTATTGTCCTTCAGGGGCAGTTTTTTGTTGTTCTGCCCTGAGCTTTTGAATCCGGCGTTGACTGCCGCGCTCTTTGGACTGTTCCTTTTAATCCGGCGCTGGTCCTTGTTGCGCCGTGGTTTACCATTTCCATCCCTGATTTCGGATGTACTTGGGTCGCTGGTGCTGCATCGTGCTAGCCAGCTATCCTCTCCCGCGCAGAAGCGGGTCATGAGGCTTGTTAGTGCGGCCATTGTTCTTGGCTTTTCTTGGCCGAGGTGTCTGGCGAGCCATTCGTCTCGGACGTTGTGTTTGAAAGCTGCTAAGGCTTTGGCGTCCGGACAGTCGACTATTTGGTTCTTTTTAGTAAGGAACCTGTTCCAGAATTTCCGGGCTGACTCTACGGGCTGTTGAGTTATGTGACTTAGATCGTCTGCATCCGGAGGGCGGACATAAGTCCCCTGAAAATTTGCCTGAAATGCATCCTCGAGCTCTCCCCAGCTTCCATTTGTATTTTCAGGGAGACTCTTAAGCCAATGCCGAGCTGGCCCTTTGAGTTTAAGGGGTAAGTATTTTATGGCGTGTAGATCATCTCCTCTAGCCATGTGTATGTGGAGGATGTAATCCTCAATCCAGACTCCAGGGTCTGTTGTTCCGTCGTATGCCTCTATGTTTACGGGTTTGCATCCCGCTGGAAATTCATGATCCAGCACCTCATCGGTGAAACATAGGGGGTGTGCGGCGCCCCTATATTTGGGTGTGCTGTGATCTTCAGAATTTTGGCGTGTTGCATTGCTTTGACGAGCATGCTTTCTTGGCCCATAGATGGACCTAACTGGGCCATCCTTTTGATGTGAATCCTTATGCGGATCGCATATTGGCTTGTGTGCGGCACCATTCGCCGCTCTCTTCTTGCCGTGGGGTCGTGCATCCGACCGGGTGGCTTTCTTGCTTTTTGATTGTGGGGGCTCTAAGGCCTCTTTGTCGAATTCGGGCAGTAGCTTTCTTTTTGGGTAGCTCTTTGTTCGGCGACTGTCGCCGTACTTGTCTGCGGTGCTGAATACTTTGCTCCATCTGATCCTGAGTCCATCTTCCGCTGTTTTGAGCTTCTGCTTCTGCTTTTTCAGGCTGCGCGCAGTGGCGACGAGCCTTTTCTGGAGGTCGTTTTGCTCCAATAGTTTGTCCGACGTCAGATCGTCCGGACTGTTGTCTTCGTTGGGGACAGATTGTTTATCCAAGTTGTCTTGTTCAGACGATTGCTCAATAGCTTGTTCGTTGTCCACCGGTTCGCCCTGCTTTATGGCTGGGTCTTTGTTGAGGCGGGACTTTGTTCGGCGTTTACGTTGCCGTTTTGACTGCTTTTCGAGGGATTTATCCTTCGTAGCGTCCCATTGTTCCTCTTCTTCATTTCCTTTAGGTGTATCCACCATGTATACATCATGAGATGAGGTGGTTGTCCAGCATCCTAGAGGTGCTGGCTCATTGTTATCTCCTACATCGTCGTCCATACCGTCGATGTCTCCGGAGTCGAAGTCGAGCACGTCGTGTAAACTTTCGATAGTGGCTACAAAGTGGGTGGTGGGTGGGAGTTGAATTTCTTCGCCGTCTGTATCCCAACCTTCCTGACCGTAGTCCGGCCAGGGCTCTCCGGATAAAGAGAGAGACTTTATTGAATTCAGGATGTCGCCAAAGGGCGAGTGCTGAAAGATGTCCGCGGCCGTGAACTCCATGACAGGCGCCCAATCGGATTCGATTGGCCGGGGCGCGGAGGGTTCGGAGTCCAGAGAGGAGTCCGGCACCCTGGAGTCAAGGTCTTCGCAAAGGACAGGGATGGAGTTTGGCTCGATCGTCGTAGAGATTGTAGCCCTCGAGGCGGTGTCCAACCACTCGTCCTCGATCGGGGAATCCGGCTCCGGATTAAGGGTCGGAGCGGATACTGGTGCAGCCTCCAGGGCACTGTTCGGCTGCAGAGCTAGATCATGCCCATCGAGACAGTGCGGCACAGTTGGCTGTGGCTCGAATCCGTCGAAGATCAAGTCTCCGCCGATATCGGCCGTATAGTTCAAACTTCCAAATCTGACTTGATGGCCAGGGGCGTAGCTTTCGATCTGCTCCAGATGGCCAAGCGAATTGGCCCGCAGTGCAAAGCCGCCGAACACAAAGATCTTTCCGGGGAGAAAAGTCTCACCCTGGACCGCATCGTTGTTGATGATCGAAGGAGCCATCGAGCCTATCGGTGACGACACAGAGGAACTCTCATTGAAAGCACCAATGTCGGTGTCAAAAACCGGCGGATCTCGGGTAGGAGGTCCCGAACTGTACGTCTAGGCGGATGGTAACAGGAGACAAGGGACACAATGTTTTTACCCAGGTTCGGGCCCTCTCGATGGAGGTAAAACCCTACTCCTGCTTGATTAATATTGATGATATGGGTAGTACAAGAGTAGATCTACCACGAGATCAAGGAGGCTAAACCCTAGAAGCTAGCCTATGGTATGATTGTTGATGTTGTCCTACGGACTAAAACCCTCCGGTCTCCTACCATTGGAACCGACTCTGTGTAACCCTAACCGATAGGTTAGCGTTACACAGAGTCGGTTACAATGGTAGGAGATCTACATATCCGTATCGCCAAGCTTGCCTTCCGGACACGGGATGAAGTCTTCAATCTTGTATCTTCATAGTCTTGGAGTCCGGCCGTGATGATAGTCCAGCTATCCGGACACCCCCTAGTCCGGGACTCCCTCAGTTAGCCTAATAACATAATTAGTACTAATATTATCTGCCACGTCAGCGTCGCCGGATTAGGCGCCGGCGACCACATCTCGCGGCGGAGGCTCGCCGGAGTTGCTCGGGCTCGCGCTACAGAGGACCATTTCATGCGCGGTTTGTGGCTACGGAGAGCTGGCGGTGGGGCGCTTCCAGTGGTGGTGGCAGATGGAGCTGGGGCGGCCTACAGAGGCACCGGCGACAAGCTATGCGGCGGCCGGAGCTCAGGTGAGACACGGGCAACCACTAGGGGGCACGGGAAGGCGAGCTGCGGCATGCAACGGGCTCGTAGAGACGTTCTGAGCACGATGGTGTACTCGGGTGGGAGCTCCAGTGGCTATAGCCACGGCGGCAACATGGCGCGGCAGCGGCGAGCATCGTCCATGGCGGAATCGGTGTTAGAGGATGCGCTGGAGGAAGGGGACAGGGGGGATTGGAGAGGAGCTCACAGCGGACTCGCAGAGAAACCCAGCGTGCTCGGGGAAGCGTCGGAGGCGTCGGATTGACGATGGCGATCTCAGGCGCCCGTCGGTGTGGATGACGACGATGGCGTCGCTGCGGTGCTTCCCAGCTTGCTTGGCTCGGTGGAGGTTACGAGGACGACGGCACGGAGCTCATGGGCACGTCGGAGGGGCGACGAGGTGGCTGTGGCCGTGGCGAACGGCGTCGGTGGCGACGACTCCATTCGGTGGAGAGAGGAGCGGGACAGAGGAGGGGACGAGAGGGCTGCGTGGCGTCACGGGAGGCGTCCAGGGCGTCGGCGGCAAGCAGGAGCTGGCGAGGCGCGTGCTTGCGAGCGGTGGCCACGCGCCCTTCGTCCTCCTGGCAAGAGGAGGAAGACGACAGGGGAGGTGGAGATGGGCTGGGTTGGCTTTAGGAGCAGGCCGCACAAGTAAGCGCCAGGTAAGTTCCTTCTCTCTCTCTCTTATTTCTGTTTTCGAATATTCTGTAGTTTGTTTTGATTTAGTTTTAGACACTAAATCATTTTTATTGCTTCTGATAATTATTGTAGGGACTAGTTGGATTATTCCAAAGCCCTTCATCAAAGATCAGAATTATTGGACATATATTAATTAATTAACAAATATATATCCAATGCAAATAGTTATTTATTTAATTCAAAGGCCCAAAATAATTATCTCTGAGATACCAAAAATATTGTTTTGAGTTTTACCTCTTTGCAATATTTTCAGAGACTATGAGGAACATTTTCTTGGACTCATTTGATGAGATTTAAATGTTGGTTATTTTTAAAGGTTTTTCTGAGGCTTCTGAAAATTCCTCAATTCAAATTTCGTTTGAATTTAAACATGATGCACACATGGAAGCTGGCATAGGTCAGACCAAAATTAGGGATATGACAACTCGCCCCCACTAAACAAGAATCTCGTCCCGAGATTCAAGACGCGAGGTAAGAAGACAGAGGGGCACAAACTAACACGGTCTTCACGATCCAGGTTACACTTCATAGGAACATTGACATGATCACCATCTCTGGAGCTGAGAGGCAAAACCTGCATCAGGAGCGACAGAAGAAACAATTTGACGAGGGTTTCAAAGTAGCGAGGGAAATTGCCATGATTCCAAAACAGGGCACCTTAGGGGAGGTGACTCGAAGAAATGTTCCCTCAAGTGGCAAAAAGAATTACTTTTGATATCTAGATCATTGAAACTCTTTATACCAGCCTAAGGCAATCACAAACGATCATTTGAAGGAATTCGAAGAAATGGCATATCCGGATTCGAATGGATGATGTGGACTACCTTGTTGAAGTCAACACAACGGATGATTTGCTTATCATCGGAAATGGATGGGACCCATGGTAGGACCACTTTTGAAGATGATCCTAAACAACAATTACTGAGAGGGCAGCCCATGGGAATTGGCGCAATGGCGGTGCGAGCTGGGAACAATATGCAACTGTTGGGAATGTTCCAACCATCATATCTGCCTGAGATTCAGATCCGATTGGTGTCAGAATAATTCAGACTCATCGAGTCTAGAAGATAAATGAAAGTTTGCAACCAAATCGACGAGAAGGTGTTGCAAGATCCTCGGGAAATGAGCTACGGTAGTAAGCTCCAAAACATGAGCTGGTTCTGCTACAAACCTGTGAACACGCTGTCCAAGACAAGCATGACCACGTAGTAGTCTCACAAATAAAACACTACCGAGTCCAGGTGGGGAACCATCATCGAGGATATCGAAGTCCTTGTATAAGCCGCGGTCTTAAGAAGGAACTTCTTCTCCTTGAACAATCAATCAGTGGCTTGGTGTGCTAGGGAGACATATGGAATGGAGGTAATTAATCTACCAAACCATAGAGTACTTCGCACGTATGCATGGCTGACTTGGGATTATTCCAAGGAAAACAAAACAAACCTTTCTCAAATTCATGGCGGCAACTTACACCTAATGAACATGAATTAGAGGAAGTCACTTCTTTCATCCAAACATATACTTCATAAACGGGAAATGAAGATAATGCTTACCAAAGTTTCCAACACTGGCTTGATGTTTAACATGATTCATGGGGGAGACAAAATGCTGCTAATGGGCTCAACAGCAACTCATCGGAATTTCCATATCACTGGACTTCCACCATCATGTGAACATGGTGAAAGCATTGGTCAGACCAAAAGATGTAATGGTATATGCTCGAGGGATCCACCACGAGTAAGACAACATTACGAGCATCGTTGGTACTGATTTGATTTAACGATAGCCCACACTCAAATCAAAGGATTGATAAGACAATAGGTCCAGCAACTAAGCACAGGGACCAATAGATGAAGATATCATCTTTCTTCAACACACACTCAAAAGGATGTCCCTTAAAATGAACTAAGTCGGACAAGCTTTCATCTTCCAACTCTCCAAGTTGTTGTTTGGATCAGCCAACTAGCTCAGGGGTATCCAACACAGATTCTTGGAGAATGGCTGGTTTAGAGAAAAACCAACTTGATCACGAACTCAACATAGCGGTCAGGTGACGACCTGGTGATACTTCCGAGAAGATAATCGGAATATCATGAACCACCGTTATGTTACTAAGCTCGAGAACAATCTTGCTTTTCAGGGCAAAATGATATGATCAAAAAAAGTGAGGGATTGACACAATCCTAACTCATTGATCGAAGAGTGCACCAGAAATAAGGACTACGTAGCACGATCAATCTTAGGATGATGATTTAATAACCAACATGCTAAGAATGAGAATATTGTCCATTAACTACCAAGCAACATGGTTGCTAGGAGTATTGATTTCACACATCACGGTTCACTTGTCGGTATTCCGGTTGCAGCAACACGGAACCGAGGAGCGAATGATGATGGCGAGAAGTAACACTACGTCAAGAATTCATAAGGGAAAGGTGCAATTCTCATGACATTCCTGACATAAAGTGGGTAATACTTCAGGGTAGAACAACACAAAAGCTTGATTGCATTTGATCTGCGGAATACAACTGCTTTGACCCAATCCTAGAAATGGATGAGGTACTGGAGTTTGTTTCTCCTAGTCATTCCGATTAGAATGGCTTGACGGAGCACATGGGTAATGGGCATCGATAACACGAGTGCACGACTACTCCTGACTATCAATTGATAGACGGGGTCAGAATACAACTAAAGAGGGACAACTCAAGGAACATGCAACTTTCTGAGTTGTGGATGCATAGATTAGTATGTCGAACCAAGTTCAACAGGTTTCTTCCGGATAACCCATGCAGAAAGGTAGAAGTGGCAGAATAGCAACATAGAATCGAGAACTCGTCAAGAGCACTCTGGTTGTGATCTTTTGGTTCAGCGAGGAACTTCTGCCATAAACAACTCATGGTACTTGGAAGAAGGTAATACCACGAACCACGAGGACTATTGCAAAGGTTACTAATAACCTAAAGGTGCGAGCAACACTATCAACATGAAGTAAGCAAAGTGAACCTTGGGCTTAAGAGCCCAGAAATAGAATGCCTACTAACTAAATGGCATCACGGGATGCTTTCGAGAATAATGGCCAGAATCATCACACTGGGAACACAAAAACATGGCCATATTATCAGGTGATCCTATAAGATGCCTAGGGTCATAATACTAGTTCCAACATCTATGTCAAGGCAGGGAGTACCTCAACAGACGATTAGTGTGCTTATTCTGACCAAAAGGACACCGTGTACATGAAGGAAGAATTTCCAAATGCATCAGATAGTCTAGAAACCTGGGATGACTCGGACAGCATAACGGCTATAAATGCTCAAAATGATTTGAGACATCCTGTAAAAATGGTGGCATAACCACCCAGAAGCACAATATCAAGGTTCCGAGACCAACTATGAACACAAGGAAGTAGTAGAAACTGAACTGAGATTTGAAACTAACAATTCTATAAGTCTATGGATTAGTAACACGTCATCCTGATAGATAGATGAGAAGGCCTAGTTCTTAATCTCTGTAGAAGAGAACAAGATGACTCAGATCAGAAGGTCATGAGGTATAAGGAGTAAAAAGAGCCTTACGTTCCCTTCCACAATCAACTCCCTTACATAACTAAATCATTTCTAGACACAACTTCGACCGGTTTGGCTTGGTAATCCTACAGGCAGTCAAGCTCTGATACCAAAGCTGTCAGGACCCCGATTCCAAGTCACAATGATCTAGCCGGTAACACCTCATATCCCTTTGCGGCCTCACGCATTCCCACGGGTGTCTCCTTACCATGGCCCGGGACCGTTTGCGCCTTTTGGCTCACGTATATGATAGTGTCGCTAGCATCCATATGACAGAGAACCCGGGCCGACATGGCTAGTCGTGAAACCAAAGCGGCACTAACTCATGGGGACATGCATACATGAATCACATCGAGCATGTCGGTCAGCAGCGTGTGAATCCGGGCTGTAGCACTGGGCTAACAGGACTCCGGGAACCTGGGCTCTAGCAGGCTAGGCAGGACTCCGGATGTCACAGCGTGACATTTCCCCGAAGGGACAGACACAAGAACGAAGTGAAACACATGCCGGCCAGTCAAGTGTCCAGAGCAGTAGTGCTGGGCTAGCAGGACTCGGGTGAACCGGGCTGTAGCGGACTACTATCGCTCAGGAAGCACTAGACTACATTTCCCCATATGAGAGGCTGCCAAGGATAAACAACTAGATTGTCGGATCCCACACATACCAAGCATTTCAAACATACACACAATATGCTCAATATGTGTAAATACAACATGGCATCACAACATAACTCTACGACTCAAAGTATTTATTCATTAGGCTCCGAGGAGCGAGATATTACAAACATGGGTCTCATGACCCAACATACAGAGCATACAAGTCAAGGCACAAGCGGAAGCTTAACATGTCTGAGTACAGACATCTACAAAAGAAAAAGGCTGAGAAGCCTGACTATCTACCAGATCCTGCCGAGGGCACAAGATCGTAGCTGAGGTAACAAGCTAAACGTCGGAGTCCACGCGGAACTACTAGCGAGACTGACGTCTCTCTACAAAACATAAAATAAGCAAATGTGAGTACAAATGTACTCAGCAAGACTTACATCAGAACTAACTACATATGCATCATTATCAACAAAGAGGGTGGTGGAGTTTAACTGCAGCAAGCCAGCTTTGACTCGGTGGCTATTCTAAACTACGACTGCAAGTAACTCTTTTGAGGTGGCACACACGAGTCCACATATCCACCATATCAATACACCAGTATGGATCCGCTCCCGTCTCCCTACGAGAACGCCATCCATAGCACTCACGCTTATCTTGTGCATTTTAGAGTATCCACTTTCACTTGTCTATGAACTGTTATAGGCAACCCAGAAGTCCTTTTCGCGGACACGACTATTCGAATAGATCATTTATAACCCTGCAGGGGTGTACTTCTTCACACACGCTCTCGCCACTTACCGCCATGTACACGTCATGTATCTCGGCAACCTTCAAGTGGAAGCCTGGCGAGGGTGTCGGCCACGGCCTACCTAAACACTCATGTCTCTAGTCCAGGTTTATCGCCTATTCGGGTTCCATCCGCAGGGAGTCCGGCCGAGGTTTCCACTAACGGCCCCGAACGATGTGAGAAGGGTTCCCGAGACACCAAACGGGCGAATCGGTACACCGGGCCACGTGCCTACCGCAACACAGCCCACCCCTAAGGTCAGCGTTGCGTGCGGCCCCCAGCATTCTACAAACACCAGAAACTACTTGCAACTCCTGGACAGAGGACAAGGGTGATTAAGAAGCCGAGAGAGTCAATTAAGGATCCCAATGTGTGGTACTAACTGTTTCATGGATCACAAACACATAACTCAGTTCCTGAGGACGGCTTCAATGAGACAACCCACCATGTACTCCTACATGGCCTCTCACCGCTACCTTTACCAAATCGTGTTCACACACTTTGCTCACACACAGTAGGACATGTTTACACACCTCCGATTCATCCCCGATGAATCAAACCTGACACAACTCTAAGCAATAGCAGGCACGACAAACATGCATGAATGAGTAGGCACATCAGGGCTCAAACAACTCCTACTCATACTAGTGGGTTTCATCTATTTACTATGGGAAGACAGGTCATGCAGAGGATAAAGGGGTTCAACTACCGCAGCAAGTAATAGATAAATCGTTGTTGTCCTAATGCAGCAAAAGAGAGCAGGAGCGAGAGAGTGGGATTGTATCAGAATGAACAAGGGGGTTTTGCTTGCTTGGCACTTCTGAAGATATTATAGTTCTTCATCGGTGTCATCGAACAATCGTCGGAACCACGTCTATCGAGAGGGGGCAAATACCGGCAAACAAAGAGGAACACAATCAATGCAATGCAACAATTATGATACATGGTCATGACATGTCAATATGCTGTGATTTGAGCTAATGCATCTAGCTATGATTTAAATGAAGTAGGTTTGAACCCAAGGTTCAAATTCAAACTCCATGTAAGGCATTTCAAATGCCATTAATTCAAATTGTCTTATACAGAAGCTATAAGTTGTTCTAACATGCATGAAAATGGTACAGATGGATAGATTGGATTTTTCTGATCATTTTTCATATATAATTTATTTCATTTGGAGTTACGGTTGAATTTCTATGATTTTTAGAAGTTTTGGGCATTTTCTGGAATTTCCAGAATTAAATTAAATCCAGGAAATGGATAACTGCGTCAGCATGACGTCATCCCTGCGTCAGCAGGTCAACGGTGCTGACCAAGTCAAATCTGACGTGTGGGGTCCACACGTCAGTGACTCAGGGTTAAACAGGGGTTAGTTAGGGCGTGGGGCCCAGCTGTCATTGTCATAGGGTTAGTGTCGGTGTCAAAAACCGGCGGATCTCGGGTAGGGGGTCCCGAACTGTGCGTCTAGGTGGATGGTAACAGGAGACAAGGGACACAATGTTTTTACCCAGGTTCGGGCCCTCTCGATGGAGGTAAAACCCTACTCCTGCTTGATTAATATTGATGATATGGGTAGTACAAGAGTAGATCTACCACGAGATCAAGGAGGCTAAACCCTAGAAGCTAGCCTATGGTATGATTGTTGATGTTGTCCTACGGACTATAACCCTCCGGTTTATATAGACACCGGATAGGTTAGGGTTACACAGAGTCGGTTACAATGGTAGGAGATCTACATATCCGTATCGCCAAGCTTGCCTTCCACGCCAAGGAAAGTCCCATTCGGACACGGGACGAAGTCTTCAATCTTGTATCTTCATAGTCTTGGAGTCCGGCCGTGACGATAGTCCGGCTATCCGGACACCCGCTAGTCCGGGACTCCCTCAGTTAGCCTAATAACATAATTAGTACTGATATTATCTGCCACGTCAGCGTCGCCGGATTAGGCGCCGGCGACCACATCTCGCGGCGGAGGCTCGCTGGAGTTGCTCGGGCTCGCGCTACAGAGGACCATTTCGTGCGCGGTTTGCGGCAACGGAGAGCTGGCGGTGGGGCGCATCCAGTGGTGGTGGCAGATGGAGCTGGGGCGGCCTACAGAGGCACCGGCGACGAGGTATGCGGCGGCCGGAGCTCGGGTGAGACACGGGCGACCACTAGGGGGCACAGGAAGCCGAGCTGCGGCATGCAACGGGCTCGTGGAGACGTTCTGAGCACGATGGTGTACTCGGGTGGGAGCTCCAGTGGCTATAGCCACGGCGCCAACATGGCGCGGCTGCGGCGAGCTTCGGCCATGGCGGAATCAGTGTTAGAGGACGCGCTGGAGGAAGGGAACAGGGGAGGATTGGAGAGGAGCTCACAGCGGACTCGCAGAGAAATCCAGTGTGCTCAGGGAAGCGTCAGAGGCGACGGATTGACGACGGCGATCTCGGGCGCCCGTCGGTGTGGATGATGACGATGGCGTCGCTGCGGTGCTTCCCGGCTTGCTTGGCTCGGTGGAGGTTACAAGGACGACAGCACAGAGCTCATGGGCACGTTAGAGGGGCGACGAGGTGGCTGTGGCCGCGGCGAACGGCGTTGGTGGCGACGGCTCCGTTCGGTGGAGAGAGGAGCGGGACAGAGGAGGGGACGAGGTCGGGCAAGAGTGAGAGAGGGTCGAGAGGGCTGCGTGGAGTCACGGGAGGCGTCCAGGGCGTCAGTGGCAAGCAGGAGCTGGCGAGGCGCGTGCTCGCGAGCGGTGGCCACGCGCCCTTCGTCCTCCTGGCAAGAGGAGGAAGACGACAGGGGAGGTGGAGATGGGCTGGGCTGGCTTTAGGAGCAGGCCGCACAGGTAAGCGCTAGGTAAGTTCCTTCTCTCTCTCTCTCTCTTATTTCTGGTTTCTAATATTCCATAGTTTGTTTTGATTTAGTTTTAGACACTAAATCATTTTTATTGCTTCTGATAATTATTGTAGGGACTAGTTGGATTATTCCAAAGCCCTTCATCAAAGATCAGAATTATTGGACATATATTAATTAATTAACAAATATATATTCAATGCAAATAGTTATTTATTTAATTCAAAGGCCCAAAATAATTATCTCTGAGATACCAAAAATATTGTTTTGAGTTTTACCTCTTTGCAATATTGTTTTGAGTTTTACCTCTTTACAATTTCTTGGACTCATTTGATGAGATTTAAATGTTGGATATTTTTAAAGGTTTTTCCGAGGCTTTTGAAAATTCCTTAATTCAAATTTCATTTGAATTTAAACATGATGCACACATGGAAGCTGGGTTAGGTCAGACCAGAATTAGGGATGTGACACTATCGATGAATGATACAAAAATACACACCGGGGTTCGTCAATCATGGAAATCGCTCAGGGACCCCAAATCAGTGAGCAATAGTCCATGGAACGGGCCAGAATCGGTCAAAACTGCGATTGTTGATGACCGACACGTAACCGCACCTTGGGGTTCAACAACCATGGAAATCACTTTGGGACCCCAAAATAATAAGTAATAGTCCATGAAATGGGTCAGAATCGATAAGAACCACGAGTGTTGATGACCAACACGTAAACGCACCCCATGGTTCGTTAATCATGGAAATCACTCTGGGACCCCGAAACAGTGAGTGATAGTCCACGAAACGGGCCAGAATCGGCCAAATCTGTGAGTGTTGATGACCGACACGTCAACGCACCTCGGGGTTCGTTAATCGTGGAAATCACTCCGGGACCCCAAAATAATGAGTAATAGTCCATGAAATGGTCCAGAATCGGCCAAATCTGTGATTGTTGATGACCGACACGTAAGCACACCTAGGGGTTCAACAACTATGGAAATCGCTTCGGGATCCCAAAGCGGTGAGTAGTAGTCCACGAAACGGGTCAGAATTGGCCAAACTGTGAGTGTTGACGACGGACACGTAAATGCACCCCGAGGATCGTCAATCGTGGAAATCACTCTCATACCCCAGAGCAATGAGTAATAGTACACAAAATGGGCTAGAATCGGCCAAAACTGTCAGTGTTGATGACCGACACGTATGCCCAACTTGGGGTTCAACAACTATGGAAATCCCTTCAGGACCACAAAACGGTAAGTAATAGTCCACGAAACGGGTCCAAATTGGCCCAAACTGTGAGGGTTTTTTACGGACACGTAAACACACCCCGGGGATCGTCAATTGTGGAAATAGCTGTGGCACCCCAAAACGATGAGTAACAGTGCTCAAAACGGACCAGAATCAGCCAAAATTGTGAGTGTTGATGACCGACACGTAAACGCACCCCAGGTTTGGTCAATCGCGCAAATCACTGCGGGACCCCAAAACAGAGTAATAGTCCAAGAAACGGGCCAGAATCGTCCTAAACTGCGATTGTTCATGAACGAGACGTAAACGCACCTTCGGGTTCGACAACCATGGAATCGCTTTGGGACCCCAAAACGGTGAGTAATAGTCCTTGAAACGGGCCAGAATCAGCGAAAATTGCGAGTGTTGATGATGGACACGCAAACGCACCCTGCGGATTGTCAATCGTGGAAATTGCTCTGGGATCCCAAAACGATGAGTAGTACTCCATGAAACAACCCACAATCGAACAAAACTAGGATTGCTGGTGAACGACACATAAACGCACTGCGGGGTACGTCAGCCGTGGAATTCTCACCGGGACCCCAAAACAATGAGTAATAG
This sequence comes from Triticum dicoccoides, assembly GCF_002162155.2. Classification (NCBI taxonomy): domain Eukaryota; kingdom Viridiplantae; phylum Streptophyta; class Magnoliopsida; order Poales; family Poaceae; genus Triticum; species Triticum dicoccoides. Next base: position 1,249,870 of record NC_041383.1, on the reverse strand, counting down.
TCCATAAAACGGGCCAGAATCGTCCAAAACTGCGAGTGTTGATGACCGACAGTCAGCGCACCTTGGGGTCCAATAACTTTGGAAATCGCTTTGGGACCCCAAAACGATGAGTAATAGTCCACAAAACGGGTAAGAATTGGCTAAAACTATGAGTATTTACGATGGACACGTAAACGCACCCTGAGGATCGTCAGTCATGGAAATCGCCCTCGGACCCCAAAATGGTGTGCATGAAACGAACCAGAATCGGCCAAATTTGTCAGTGCTGGTGACTAACACATAAGCACACCTTGAGGTTCGACAACCATGGAAATTGCATTGGGACCCCAAAACGGTGAGCAATAGTCCACGAAACGGACCAGAGTCGGCCAAAACTACGATTGTTGATGACCGACACATAGGCGCACCTTGGGGTTCAACAACCATAGAAATCCCTTTCGGATCCCAAAACGGTGAGTAATAGTCCCCGAAATAGGTCAAAATCGACAAAAACCGCGAGTGTTGATGACCGGCATGTAAAAGCACCCCGGGGTTCGTTAATCGTGGAAATCACTCCGGGACCCCAAAATAGTGAGTAATAGTCCACGAAACGGTCCAAAATCGAACAAACCTAGGACTATCAATGAACGATACATAAACGCACCCCGGGGTTTGTCAATCATGGAAATCTCTTAGGGACCCCAAATCAGTGAGCAATAGTCCATGGAACGGGCCAGAATCGGTCAAAACTGCGATTGTTGATGACCGACACGTAACCGCACCTTGGGGTTCAACAACCATGGAAATCACTTTGGGACCCCAAAACAATGAGTAATAGTCCATGAAACGGGTCAGAATCGACAAGAACCACGAGTGTTGATGACCGACACCTAAACGCACCCCGGGGTTCGTTAATCGTGGAAATCACTCTGGGACCCCAAAACAGTGAGTGATAGTCCACGAGACGGGCCACAATCGGCCAAATCTGTGAGTGTTGATGATCGACACGTCAACGCACCTCGGGGTTCGTTAATCGTGGAAATCACTCCGGGACCCCAAAATAATGAGTAATAGTCCATGAAATGGGCCAGAATCGGCCAAATCTGTGATTCTTGATGACCGACACGTAAGGGCACCTTGGGGTTCAACAACTATGGAAATCGCTTCGGGATCCCAAAGCGGTGAGTAATAGTCAATGAAACGGGTCAGAGTTGGCGAAAACTGTGAGTGTTGACGACGGACACGTGAATGCACCTCGAGGATCCTCAATCGTGGAAATCGCTCTCGGACCCCAGAGCAATGAGTAATAGTACACAAAATGGGCTAGAATCGGCCAAAACTATCAGTGTTGATGACCGACACGTATGCGCAACTTGGGGTTCAACAACTATGGACATCCCTTCGGGACCCCAAAACGGTAAGTAATAGTCCATGAAATAGGTCAGAATTGGCCCAAACTGTGAGGGTTTTTCACGGACACGTAAACGCACCCCGGGGATCGTCAATCATGGAAATACCTGTGGCACCCCAAAACGATGAGTAACAGTGCTCAAAACGGACCATAACCAGCGAAAGTTGGGAGTGCTGATGACCGACACGTAAATGCACCCCAGGTTTCGTCAATCGTGCAAATCACTGAGGGACCCCAAAACAGAGTAATAGTCCAAGAAACGGGCCAGAATCGGCCTAAACTGCGATTGTTGATGAACGACACGTAAACGCACCTTCGGGTTCGACAACCATGGAAATCGCTTTGGGACCCCAAAACGGTGAGTAATAGTCCTTGAAACGGGCCAGAATCAGTGAAAATTGCGAGTGTTGACGATGGACACGCAAACGCACCCCGCGAATCGTCAATCGTGGAAATTGCTCTGGGATCCCAAAACGATGAGTAGTAGTCCATGAAACAACCCACAATCGAACAAAACTAGGATTGCTGGTGAACGACACATAAACGCACTGCGGGGTACGTCAGTCGTGGAAATCTCACCGAGACCCCAAAACAATGGGTAATAGTCCATGAAACGGGCCATAATCGGCCAAAACTGCGATTGTTGATGACCGACACGTAACCGCACCTTGGGGTTCAACAACCATGGAAATCACTTTGGGCCCCAAAATAATAAGTAATAGTCCATGAAATGGGTCAGAATCGATAAGAACCACGAGTGTTGATGACCAACACGTAAACGCACCCCGTGGTTCGTTAATCGTGGAAATCACTCTGGGACCCCAAAACAGTGAGTGATAGTCCACGAAACGGGCCAGAATCGGCCAAATCTGTGAGTGTTGATGACCGACACGTCAACGCAACTCGGGGTTCGTTAATCGTGGAAATCACTCCGGGACCCCAAAATAATGAGTAATAGCCCATGAAATGGGCCAGAATCGGCCAAATCTGTGATTGTTGATGACCGACACGTAAGCACACCTAGGGGTTCAACAACTATGGAAATCGCTTCGGGATCCCAAAGTGGTGAGTAATAGTCCACGAAACGGGTCAGAATTGGCCAAACTGTGAGTGTTGATGACGGACACGTAAATGCACCCCGAGGATCGTCAATCGTGGAAATCGCTCTCGGACCCCAGAGCAATGAGTAATACTACACAAAATGGGCTAGAATCGGCCAAAACTGTCAGTGTTGATGACCGACACATATGCACAACTTGGGGTTCAACAACTATGGAAATCCCTTCAGGACCGCAAAACGGTAAGTAATAGTCCATGAGACGGGTCCAAATTGGCCCAAACTGTGAGGGTTTTTTACGGACACGTAAATGCACCCCGGGGATCGTAAATTGTGGAAATAGCTGTGGCACCCCAAAACGATGAGTAACAGTGCTCAAAATGGACCAGAATCAGCCAAAATTGTGAGTGTTGATGACCGACACGTAAACACACCCCAGGTTTCGTCAATCGCACAAATCACTGCGGGACCCCAAAACAGAGTAATAGTCCAAGAAACGGGCCAGAATCGTCCTAAACTGCGATTGTTCATGAACGACACGTAAACGCACCTTCGGGTTCGACAACCATGGAATCGCTTTGGGACCCCAAAACGGTGAGTAATAGTCCTTGAAACGGGCCAGAATCAGCGAAAAATGCGAGTGTTGATGATGGACACGCAAACACACCCTGCGGATCGTCAATCGTGGAAATTGCTCTGGGATCCCAAAACGATGAGTAGTAGTCCATGAAACAACCCACAATCGAACAAAACTAGGATTGCTGGTGAACGACACATAAACGCACTGCGGGGTACGTCAGTCGTGGAAATCTCACCGAGACCCCAAAACAATGGGTAATAGTCCATGAAACGGGCCATAATCGGCCAAAACTGCGATTGTTGATGACCGACACGTAACCGCACCTTGGGGTTCAACAACCATGGAAATCACTTTGGGCCCCAAAATAATAAGTAATAGTCCATGAAATGGGTCAGAATCGATAAGAACCACGAGTGTTGATGACCAACACGTAAACGCACCCCGTGGTTCGTTAATCGTGGAAATCACTCTGGGACCCCGAAACAGTGAGTGATAGTCCACGAAACGGGCCAGAATCGGCCAAATCTGTGAGTGTTGATGACCGACACGTCAACGCACCTCGGGGTTCGTTAATCGTGGAAATCACTCCGGGACCCCAAAATAATGAGTAATAGCCCATGAAATGGGCCAGAATCGGCCAAATCTGTGATTGTTGATGACCGACATGTAAGCACACCTAGGGGTTCAACAACTATGGAAATCGCTTCGGGATCCCAAAGTGGTGAGTAATAGTCCACGAAACGGGTCAGAATTGGCCAAACTGTGAGTGTTGACGACGGACACGTAAATGCACCCCAGGATCGTCAATCGTGGAAATCGCTCTCGGACCCCAGAGCAATGAGTAATAGTACACAAAATGGGCTAGAATCGGCCAAAACTGTCAGTGTTGATGACCGACACGTATGCGCAACTTGGGGTTCAACAACTATGGACATCCCTTCGGGACCCCAAAACGGTAAGTAATAGTCCACGAAATGGGTCAGAATTGGCCCAAACTGTGAGGGTTGTTCACGGACACGTAAACGCACCCCGGGGATCGTCAATCGTGGAAATAGCTGTGGCACCCCAAAACGATGAGTAACAGTGCTCAAAACGGACCATAACCAGCCAAAGTTGGGAGTGTTGATGACCGACACATAAACGCACCCCAGGTTTCGTCAATCGTGCAAATCACTGCGGGACCCCAAAACAGAGTAATAGTCCAAGAAACGGGCCAGAATCGGCCTAAACTGCGATTGTTGATGTCCGACACGTAAACGCTCCTTCAGGTTTGACAACCATGGAAATCGCTTTGGGACCCCAAAACGGTGAGTAATAGTCCTTGAAACGGGCCAGAATCAGCGAAAATTGCGAGTGTTGACGATGGACACGCAAACGCACCCCGCGGATCGTCAATCGTGGAAATTGCTCTGGGATCCCAAAACGATGAGTAGTAGTCCATGAAACAACCCACAATCGAACAAAACTAGGATTGCTGGTGAATGACACATAAACGCACTGCGGGGTACGTCAGTCGTCGAAATCTCACCGGGACCCCAAAACAATGAGTAATAGGCCATGAAACAGGCCAGAATCGGCCAAAACTGCGAGTGCTGATGACCGACAGTAAGCGCACCTTGGGGTCCAATAACTTTGGAAATCGCTTCGGGACCCCAAAACGATGAGTAATAGTCCACAAAACGGGTCAGAATTGGCTAAAACTGTGAGTGTGGACGATGGACACGTAAACGCACCCCGAGGATCGTCAGTCATGGAAATCGCCCTGGGACCCCGAAATGGTGTGCACGAAACGGACCAGAATCGGCCAAATTTGTGAGTACTGGTGACCATAACGTAAGCACACCTAGAGGTTCGACAACCATGGAAATCGCATTGGGACCCCAAAACGGTGAGCAATAGTCCACGAAACGGACCAGAGTCGGCCAAAACTACGATTGTTGATGACCGGCACATAGGCGCACCTTGGGGTTCAACAACCATAGAAATCCCTTTGGGATCCCAAAACGGTGAGTAATAGTCCCCGAAACAGGCCAGAATCGACAAAAACCGCGAGTGCTATTGACCGACATGTAAAAGCACCCCGGGATTCGTTAATCATGGAAATCACTCCGGAACCCCAAAATAGTGAGTAATAGTCCACGAAACGTTCCAAAATCGAACAAACCTAGGACTATCGATGAACGATACATAAACGCACCCCGGGGTTCGTCTATCACGGAAATCACTCAGGGACCCCAAATCAGTGATCAATAGTCCATTGAACGGGCCAGAATCGGTAAAACTCCGATTGTTGATGACCGACACGTAACCGCACCTTGGGGTTCAACAACCATGGAAATCACTCTGGGACCCCAAAACAATGAGTAATAGTCCATGAAACGAGCCAGAATCGACAAAAACCGCGAGTGTTGATGACCGACATGTAAAAGCACCCCGGGGTTCGTTAATCGTGGAAATCACTCCGGGAACCCAAAATAGTGAGTAATAGTCCACAAACGGTCCAAAATCGAACAAACCTAGGACTATCGATGAACGATACATAAACGCACCCCGGGGTTCGTCGATCATGGAAATCGCTCAGGGGCCCAAATCAGTTAGCAATAGTCCATGGAACGGGCCAGAATCAGTGAAAACTGCGATTGTTGATGACCGACACGTAACCGCACCTTGGGGTTCAACAACCATGGAAATCACTTTGGGACCCCAAAACAATGAGTAATAGTCTATGAAACGGGTCAGAATCGACAAGAACCATGAGTGTTGATGACCGACACGTAAATGGACCCCGGGGTTCGTTAATCGTGGAAATCAATCTGGGACCCCAAAACAGCGAGTGATAGTCCACGAAATGGGCCAGAATCGGCCAAATCAGTGAGTGTTGATGACCGACACGTCAACGCACCTCGGGATTCGTTAATCTTGGAAATCACTCTGGGACCCCAAAATAATGAGTAATAGTCCATGAAACGGGCCAGAATCGGCCAAATCTGTGATTGTTGATTACCGACACGTAAGCGCACCTTGGGGTTCAACAACTATGCAAATCACTTCGGGATCCCAAAGCGGTGAGTAATAGTCCACGAAACGGGTCAGAATTGGCCAAAACTGTGAGTGTTGACGTCGGACACGTAAATGCACCCCGAGGATCGTCAATCATGGAAATCGCTCTCGGACCCCAGAGCAATGAGTAATAGTACACAAAATGGGCTAGAATCGGCCAAAACTGTCAGTGTTGATGACCGACATGTATGCGCAACTTGGGGTTCAACAACTATGGAAATCCCAACTGGACCCCAAAACGGTAAGTAATAGTCCACGAAACGGGTCAGAATTGTCCCAAACTGTGAGCGTTTTTCACGGACACGTAAACGCACCCCGGGGATCATCAATCGTGGAAATAGCTGTGGCACCCCAAAACGATGAGTAATAGTACATAAAATGGACCAGAATCAGCCAAAATTGTGAGTGTTGATGACCGACACATAAATGCACCCCAGGTTTCGTCAATCGTGCAAATCACTGTGGGACCCCAAAACAGAGTAATAGTCCATGAAACGGGCCAGAATCGGCCTAAACTGCGATTGTTGATGAACGGCACGTAAATGCACCTTCGGGTTCGACAACCATGGAAATCGCTTTGGGACCCCAAAACGGTGAGTAATAGTCCTTGAAACGGGCCAGAATCAGCGAAAATTGCGAGTGCTGACGATGGACATGCAAACGCACCCCGCGGATCGTCAATCGTGGAAATTGCTCTGGGATCCCAAAACGATGAGTAGTAATCCATGAAACAACCAACAATCGAAAAAAACTAGGATTGCTGGTGAACGACACATAAACGCACTGCGGGGTACGTCAGTCGTGGAAATCTCACCGGGACCCCAAAACAATGAGTAATAGCCATGAAACGGGTCAGAATCGACCAAAACTGCGAGTGTTGATGACCGACAGTAAGCGCACCTTGCGGTCCAATAACTTTGGAAATCGCTTTGGGACCCCAAAACGATGAGTAATAGTCCACAAAACGGGTCAGAATTGGCTAAAACTGTCAGTGTTGACGATGGACACGCAAACGCACCCCGAGGATCGTTAGTCATGGAAATCGCCCTGGGACCCCAAAATGGTGTGCATGAAACGGACCAGAATCGGCCAAATTTGTGAGTGCTGGTGACCAACAGGTAAGCACACCTTGAGGTTCAACAACCATGGAAATCGCATTGGGACCCCAAAACGGTGAGCAATAGTCCACGAAACGAACAAGAGTCGGCCAAAACTATGATTGTTGATGACCGACACATAGGCGCACCTTGGGGTTTCAACAACCATAGAAATCCCTTTGGGATCCCAAAACGGTGAGTAATAGTCCCCGAAACAGGTCAGAATCGACAAAAACCATGAGTGTTGATGACCGACATGTAAAAGCACCCCGGGGTTCGTTAATCGTGGAAATCACTGCGGGACCCCAAAATAGTGAGTAATAGTCCACGAAACGGTCCAAAATCAAACAAACCTAGGACTATCGATGAACGATACATAAACGCACCCCGGGGTTCGTCGGTCATGGAAATCGCTCAGAGACCCCAAATCAGTGAGCAATAGTCCATGGAACGGGCCAGAATCGGTCAAAACTGCGATTGTTGATGACCGACACCTAACTGCACCTTGGGGTTCAACAACCATGGAAATCACTTTGGGACCCCAAAACAATGAGTAATAGTCCATGAAACGGGTCAGAATCGAAAAGAACCACAAGTGTTGATGACCGACACGTAAACGCACCCTGGGGTTCGTTAATCGTGGAAATCACTCTGGGACCCCAAAACAGTGAGTGATAGTCCATGAAACGGGCCAGAATCGGCCAAATCTGTGACTGTTGATGACCGACATGTCAACGCACCTCGGGGTTCGTTAATCGGGGAATCACTCCGGGACCCCAAAAAAATTAGTATTAGTCCATGAAATGGGCCAGTATCGGCCAAATCTGTGATTGTTGATGACCGACACGAAAGCGCACCTTGGGCTTCAACAACTATGGAAATCGCTTCGGGATCCCAAAGCGGTGAGTAATACTCCACGAAACGGGTCAGAATTGGCCAAAACTGTGAGTGTTGACGACGGACACGTAAATGCACCCCAAGGATCGTCAATCGTGGAAATCGGTCTCGGACCCCAGAGCAATGAGTAATAGTACACAAAATGGGCTAGAATCGGCCAAAACTGTCAGTGTTGATGACCGACACGTATGCGCAACTTGGGGTTCAACAACTATGGAAATCCCTTCGGGACACCAAAAAGGTAAGTAATAGTCCACGAAACGGGTCAGAATTGGCCCAAACTGTGAGGGTTGTTCACGGACACGTAAACGCATCCCGGGGATCGTCAATCGTGGAAATAGCTGTGGCACCCCAAAACGATGAGTAACAATGCTCAAAACGGTCTAGAATCAGCCAAAATTGTGAGTGTTGATGGCCGACACGTCAACGCACCTCGGGGTTCGTTAATCATGCAAATTACTCCGAGACCCCAAAATAATGAGTAATAGTCCATGAAATGGGCCAGAATCGGCCAAATCTGTGATTGTTGATGACCGACACATAAGCGCACCTTGGGGTTCAACAACTATGGAAATCGCTTTGGGATCCCAAAGCGGTGAGTAATAGTCCACGAAATGGGTCAGAATTAGCCAAAACTGTGAGTGTTGACGACGGACACGTAAATGCACCCCGAGGATCGTCAATCGTGGAAATCGCTCTCGGACCCCAGAGCAATGAGTAATAGTACACAAAATGGGCTAGAATCGGCCAAAACTATTAGTGTTGATGGCCGACACGTATGCGCAACTTGGGGTTCAACAACTATGGAAATCCCTTCGGGACCCCAAAACGGTAAGTAATAGTCCACGAAACGGGTCAGAATTGGCCCAAACTGTGTGGGTTGTTCACGGACACGTAAACGCACCCCGGGGATCGTCAATCATGGAAATAGCTGTGGTACCCCAAAACGATGAATATCTGTGCTCAAAACGGACCAGAATCAGCCAAAATTGTGAGTGTTGATGACCGACACGTAAACGAACCCCAGGTTTCGTTAATCGTGCAAATCATTGCGGGACCCCAAAACAGAGTACTAGTCCAAGAAACGGGCCAGAATCAGCCTAAATCGCTTTGGGACCCCAAAACGGTGAGTAATACTCCTTGAAACGGGCTAGAATCAGCGAAAATTGCGAGTGTTGACGATGGACACGCAAACGCACCCCGCGGATCGTCAATCATGGAAATTGCTCTAGGATCCCAAAACGATGAGTAGTAGTCCATGAAACAACCCACAATTGAACAAAACTAGGATTGCTGGTGAACGACACATAACCGCACTGCGGGGTACGTCAGTCGTGGAAATCTCACCGGGACCCCAAAACAATGAGTAATAGTCCATGAAACGGGCCAGAATCGGCTAGAACTGCGAGTGTTGATGACCGACAGTGAGAGCACCTAGGGGTCCAATAACTTTGGAAATCGCTTCGGGACCCCAAAATGATGAGTAATAGTCCACAAAACGGGTCGGAATTGGCTAAAACTGTTAGTGTTGACGATGGACACGTAAACGCACCCTGTGGATCGTCAGTAATGGAAATCGCCCTGGGACCCCAAAATGGTGTGCACGAAACGGACCAAAATCGGCCAAATTTGTGAGTGCTGGTGACCAACACGTAAGCACACCTTGAGGTTCGACAACCATGGAAATTGCTTTTGGACCCCAAAACGGTGAGCAATAGTCCACGAAACGGACCAGAGTCGGCCAAAACTACGATTGTTGATGACCGGCACATAGGCGCACCTTGGGGTTCAACAACCATAGAAATCCCTTTGGGATCCCAAAACGGTGAGTAATAGTCCCCGAAACAGGTCAGAATCGACAAAAACTGCGAGTGTTGATGACCAACATGTAAAAGCACCCCGGGGTTCGTTAATCTTGGAAATCACTCCGGGACCCCAAAATAGTGAGTATTAGTCCACGAAACAGTCCAAAATCGAACAAACCTATGACTATCGATGAACGATACATAAACGCACCCCGGGGTTCATCAATCATGGAAATCGCTATGGGAATCCAAATCAGTGAGCAATAGTCCATTGAACGGTCCAGAATCGGTCAAAACTTCGATTGTTGATGACCGACACGTAACCGCTCCTTGGGGTTCAACAACCATGGAAATCACTTTGGGACCCCAAAACAATGAGTAATAGTCCATGAAACGGGCCAGAATCGACAAGAACCACGAGTGTTGATGACCGACACGTAAACGCACCCCGGGGTTCGTTAATCGTGGAAATCACTCTGGGACACCAAAACAGTGGGTGGTAGTACACGAAACGGTCCAGAATCGGCCAAATCTGTGAGTGTTGATGACCGACACCTGAGCGCACCTTTTGGTTCAACAACTACGGAAATCGCTTCGGGATCCCAAAGCGGTGAGTAATAGTCCACGAAACGGGTTAGAATTGGCCAAAACTGTGAGTGTTGACAACGGACACGTAAATGCACCCCGAGGATCGTCAATCGTGGAAATCGCTCTCGGACTCCAATGCAATGAGTATTGTACACAAAATTGTCTAGAATCGGCCAAAACTGTCAGTGTTGATGACCGACACGTATGCGCAACTTGGGGTTCAACAACTATGGAAATCCCTTCGGGACCCCAAAACGGTAAGTAATAGTCCACGAAACGGGTCAGAATTGGCCCAAACTGTGAGGGTTGTTCACGGACACGTAAACGCATCCCGGGGATCGTCAATCGTGGAAATAGCTGTGGCACCCCAAAACGATGAGTAACAGTGCTCAAAACGGACCAGAATCAGCCAAAATTGTGAGTGTTGATGGCCGACACGTCAACGCACCTCGGGGTTCGTTAATCATGCAAATTACTCCGAGACCCCAAAATAATGAGTAATAGTCCATGAAATGGGCCAGAATCGGCCAAATCTGTGATTGTTAATGACCGACACATAAGCGCACCTTCGGGTTCAACAACTATGGAAATCGCTTTGGGATCCCAAAGCGGTGAGTAATAGTCCACGAAATGGGTCAGAATTGGCCAAAACTGTGAGTGTTGACGACGGACACGTAAATGCACCTCGAGGATCCTCAATCGTGGAAATCGCTCTCGGACCCCAGAGCAATGAGTAATAGTACACAAAATGGGCTAGAATCGGCCAAAACTGTCAGTGTTGATGGCCGACACGTATGCGCAACTTGGGGTTCAACAACTATGGAAATCCCTTCGGGACCCCAAAACGGTAAGTAATAGTCCACCAAACGGGTCAGAATTGGCCCAAACTGTGAGGGTTGTTCACGGACACGTAAACGCACCCCGGGGATCGTCAATCATGGAAATAGCCGTGGTACCCCAAAACGATGAATATCAGTGCTCAAAACGGACCAGAATCAGCCAAAATTGTGAGTGTTGATGACCGACACGTAAACGCACCCCAGGTTTCGTTAATCGTGCAAATCATTGCGGGACCCCAAAACAGAGTACTAGTCCAAGAAACGGGCCAGAATCAGCCTAAACTGCGATTGTTGATGAACGATACGTAAATGCACTTCGGGTTTGACAGCCATGGAAATCGCTTTGGGACCCCAAAACGGTGAGTAATACTCCTTGAAACGGGCCAGAATCAGCAAAAATTGCGAGTGTTGACGATGGACACGCAAACGCACCCCGCGGATCGTCAATCATGGAAATTGCTCTGGGATCCCAAAACGATGAGTAGTAGTCCATGAAACAACCCACAATCGAACAAAACTAGGATTGCTGGTGAACGACACATAAACGCACTTCGGGGTACGTCAGTCGTGGAAATCTCACCGGGACCCCAAAACAATGAGTAATAGTCCATGAAACGGGCCAAAATCGGCCAAAACTGCGATTGTTGATGACCGACAGTGAGAGCACCTTGGGGTCCAATAACTTTGGAAATCGCTTCGGGACCCCAAAATGATGAGTAATAGTCCACAAAACGGGTCAGAATTGGCTAAAACTGTTAGTGTTGACGATGGACACGTAAACGCACCCCGTGGATCGTCAGTAATGGAAATCGCCCTGGGACCCCAAAATGGTGTGCACGAAACGGACCAGAATTGGCCAAATTTGTGAGTGCTGGTGACCAACACGTAAGCACACCTTGAGGTTCGACAACCATGGAAATTGCTTTTGGACCCCAAAACGGTGAGCAATAGTCCACGAAACGGACCAGAGTCGGCCAAAACTACGATTGTTGATGACTGGCACATAGGCGCACCTTGGGGTTCAACAACCATAGAAATCCCTTTGGGATCCCAAAACGGTGAGTAATAGTCCCCGAAACAGGTCAGAATCGACAAAAACTGCGAGTGTTGATGACCAACATGTAAAAGCACCCCGGGGTTCGTTAATCGTGGAAATCACTCCGGGACCCCAAAATAGTGAGTATTAGTCCACGAAACAGTCCAAAATCGAACAAACCTATGACTATCAATGAACGATACATAAATGCACCCCGGGGTTCGTCAATCATGGAAATCGCTAAGGGAATCCAAATCAGTGAGCAATAGTCCATTGAACGGGCCAGAATCGGTCAAAACTTCGATTGTTGATGACCGACACGTAACCGCTCCTTGGGGTTCAACAACCATGGAAATCACTTTGGGACCCCAAAACAATGAGTAATAGTCCATGAAACGGGCCAGAATCGACAAGAACCACGAGTGTTGATGACCGACACGTAAACGCACCCCGGGGTTCGTTAATCGTGGAAATCACTCTGGGACACCAAAACAGTGGGTGATAGTACACGAATCGGCCAAATCTGTGAGTGTTGATGACCGACACCTGAGCGCACCTTGTGGTACAACAACTACGGAAATCGCTTCGGGATCCCAAAGCCGTGAGTAATAGTCCACGAAACGGGTTAGAATTGGCCAAAACTGTGAGTGTTGACAACGGACACGTAAATGCACCCCGAGGATCGTCAATCGTGGAAATCGCTCTCGGACTCCAATGCAATGAGTATAGTACACAAAATTGTCTAGAATCGGCCAAAACTGTCAGTGTTGATGACCGACACGTATGCGCAACTTGGGGTTCAACAACTACGGAAATCCCTTCGGGACCCCAAAACGGTAAGTAATAGTCCACGAAACGGGTCAGAATTTGCCCAAACTGTGAGGGTTGTTTACGGACACATAAACGCACCCCGGGGATCGTCAATTGTGGAAATAGCTGTGGCACCCTAAAACGATGAGTAACAGTGCTCAAAACGGACCAGAATCAGCCAAAATTGTGAGTGTTGATGACCGACACGTAAACGCACCCCAGGTTTCGTCAATCGTGCAAATCACTGCGGGACCCCAAAACAGAGTAATAGTCCAAGAAATGGGCAAGAATCGGCCTAAACTGCGATTGTTGATGAACGGCACGTAAACACACCTTCGGGTTTGGCAACCATGTAAATCGCTTTGGGACCCCAAAACGCTGAATAATAGTCCTTGAAATGGGCCAGAATCAGCGAAAATTCGGAGTGTTGACGATGGACACGCAAACGCACCCCGCGGATCGTTAATCGTGGAAATTGCTCTGGGATCCCAAAAAGATGAGTAGTAGTCCATGAAACAACCCACAATCGAAAAAAAACTAGGATTGCTGGTGAGCGACACATAACCGCACTGCGGGGTACGTCAGTCGTGGAAATCTCACCGGGACACCAAAACAATGAGTAATAGTCCATGAAACGGGCCAGAATCGGGCAAAAGTGCGAGTGTTGATGACCGACAGTGAGAGCACCTTGGGGTCCAATAACTTTGGAAATCGCTTCGGGACCCCAAAACGATGAGTAATAGTCCACAAAACGGGTCAGAATTGGCTAAAACTGTGAGTGTTGACGATGGACACGTAAACGAACCCTGTGGTTCGTCAGTAATGGAAATCGCCCTGGGACCCCAAAATGGTGTGCACGAAACGGACCAGAATCGGCCAAATTTATGAGTGCTGGTGACCAACACGTAAGCACACCTTGAGGTTCGACAACCATGGAAATCGCTTTGGGACCCCAAAATGGTGAGCAATAGTCCACGAAACGGACCAGAGTCGGCCAAAACTACGATTGATGATGACCGGCACATAGGCGCACCTTGGGGTTGAACAGCCATAGAAACCCCTTTGGGATCCCAAACGGTGAGTAATAGTCCCCGAAACAGGTCAGAATCGACAAAAACCGCGAGTGTTGATGACCGACATGTAAAAGCACCCCGGGGTTCGTTAATCATGGAAATCACCCCGGGACCCCAAAATAGCGAGTAATAGTCCACGAAACGGTCCAAAATCGAACAAACCTAGGACTACCGATGAACGATACATAAACGCACCCCGGGGTTCGTCAATCACGGAAATCGCTCAGGGACCCCAAATCAGTGAGCAATAGTCCATTGAACGGGCTAGAATCGGTCAAAACTGGGATTGTTGATGACCGACACGTAACCGCACCTTGGGGTTCAACAACCATGGAAATCACTTTGGGACCCCAAAACAATGAGTAATAGTCCATGAAACGGGCCAGAATCGACAAGAACCATGAGTGTTGATGACCGACACGTAAACGCACCCCGGGGTTCGTTAATCGTGGAAATCACTCTGGGACCCCAAAACAGTGAGTGATAGTCCACGAAACGGGCCAGAATCGGCCAAATCTGTGATTGTTGATGACCGACACGTAAGCCCACCTTGGGGTTCAACAACTACGGAAATCGCTTCGGGATCCCAAAGCGGTGAGTAATAGTCCACGAAATGGGTCAGAATTGGCCAAAACTTTGAGTGTTGACCACGGACACGTAAATGCACCCCGAGGATCGTCAATCGTGGAAATCGCTCTCAGACCCCAGAGCAATGAGTAATACTACACAAAATGGGGTAGAATCGGCCAAAACTGTCAGTGTTGATGACCGACACGTATGCGCAACTTGGGGTTCAACAACTATGGAAATCCCTTCGGGACCCCAAAACGGTAAGTAATAGTCCACGAAACGGGTCAGAATTGGCCAAAACTGTGAGGGTTGTTCACGGACACGTAAACGCACCCTGGGATCGTCAATCGTGGAAATAGCTGTGGCACCCCAAAATGATGAGTAACAGTGCTCAAAATGGACCAGAATCAGCCAAAATTTTGAGTGTTGATGACCGACACGTAAACGCACCCTAGGTTTCGTCAATCGTGCAAATCACTGCGGGACCCCAAAACAGAGTAATAGTCCAAGAAATGGGCCAGAATTGCCCTAAACTGCGATTGTTGATGAACGACACGTAAACGCACCTTCGGGTTCGTTAATCGTGGAAATCACTCTGGGACCCCAAAACAGTGAGTGATAGTCCACGAAACGGGCCAGAATCGGCCAAATCTGTGAGTGTTGATGACCGACACGTCAAGGCACCTCAGGGTTCGTTAATCGTGGAAATCACCCCGGGACCCCAAAATAATGAGTAATAGTCCACGAAATGGGCCAGAATCGGCCAAATCTGTGATTGTTGATGACCGACACGTAAGCGCACCTTGGGGTTCAACAACCATGGAAATCGCTTCGGGATCCCAAAGCGGTGATTAATAGTCCACGAAACGGGTCAGAATTGGCCAAACTGTGAGTGTTGATGACGGACACGTAAATGCACCCCGAGGATCGTCAATCGTGGAAATCGCTCTCGGACCCCAGAGCAATGAGTAATAGTACACAAAATGGGTTAGAATCGGCCAAAACTGTCAGTGTTGATGACCGACACGTATACGCAACTTGGGGTTCAACAACTATGGAAATCCCTTCGGGACCCCAAAACGGTAAGTAATAGTCCACGAAACGGGACAGAATTGGCCCAAACTGTGAGGGTTGTTCACGGACACGTAAACGCACCCCGGGGATCGTCAATCGCGGAAATAGCTGTGGCACCCTAAAACGATGAGTAACAGTGCTCAAAACGGACCAGAATCAGCCAAAATTGTGACTGTTGATGACCGACACATAAACGCACCTCGGGGTTCGTTAATCGTGGAAATCACCCCGGGACCCCAAAATAATGAGTAATAGTCCATGAAATGGGCCAAAATCGGCCAAATCTGTGATTGTTGATGACCGACACGTAAGCGCACAATGGGGTTCAACAACCATGGAAATCGCTTTGGGACCCCAAAACGGTGAGTAATAGTCGAAACGGGCTAGAATCAGGGAAAATTGCGAGTGTTGACGATGGACACGCAAACGCACCCCGCGGATCGTCAATCGTGGAAATTGCTCTGGGATCCCAAAACGATGAGTAGTAGCCCATGAAACAAACCACAATCGAATAAAACTAGGATTGCTGGTGAACGACACATAAACGCACTGCAGGGTACGTCAGTCGTGAAAATCTCACCGGTACCCCAAAACAATGACTAATAGTCCATGAAACGGGCCATAATCGGCCAAAACTGTGATTGTTGATGACCGACAGTAAGCACACCTTGGGGTCCAATAACTTTGGAAATCGCTTCGGGACCCCAAAACGATGAGTAATAGTCCACAAAACGGGTCAGAATTGGCTAAAACTGTGAGTGTGGACGATGGACACGTAAACGCACCCCGAGGATCGTCAGTCATGGAAATCACCCTGGGACCCCAAAATGGTGTGCACGAAACGGACCAGAATCGGCCATATTTGTGAGTGCTGGTGACCAACACGTAGGCACACCTTGAGGTTCGACAACCATGGAAATCACATTGGGACCCCGAAACGGTGAGCAATAGGCCACGAAACGGACCAGAGTCGACCGAAACTATGATTGTTGATGACCGGCACATAGGCGCACCTTGGGGTCCAACAACCATAGAAATCCCTTTGGGATCCCAAAACGATGAGTAATAGTCCCCGAAACAGGTCAGAATCAACAAAAACCGCGAGTGTTGATGACCGACATGTAAAAGCACCACGGGATTCGTTAATCATGGAAATCACTCCGGGACCCCGAAATAGTGCGTAATAGTCCACGAAACGGTCCAAAATCGAACAAACCGAGGACTATCGATGAACGATACATAAACGCACCCCGGGGTTCTTCAATCATGGAAATCGCTCAGGAACCCCAAATCAGTGAGCAATAGTCCATGGAACAGGCCAGAATCGGTCAAAATTGCGATTGTTGATGACCGACACGTAACCGCACCTTGGGGTTCAACAACCATGGAAATCACTCCGGGACCCCAAAACAATGAGTAATAGTCCATGAAACGGGTCAGAATCGACAAGAACCATGAGTGTTGATGACCGACACGTAAACGCACCCCGGGGTTCGTTCATCGTGGAAATCACTCTGGGACCCCAAAACAGTGAGTGATAGTCCACGAAACGGGCCAGAATCGGCCAAATCTATGAGTGTTAATGACCGACACGTCAACGCACCTCGGGGTTTGTTAATCGTGGAAATCACCCCGGGACCCCAAAATAATGAGTAATAGTCCATGAAATGGGCCAGAATCGGCCAAATATGTGATTGTTGATGACCGACACGAAAGCGCACCTTGGGGTTCAACAACTATGGAAATCGCTTCGGGATCCCAAAGCGGTGAGTAATAGTCCACGAAACGGGTCAGAATTGGCCCAAACTGTGAGGGTTGTTCACGGACACGTAAACGCACCCCGGGGATCGTCAATCGTGGAAATAGCTGTGGCACCCCAAAACGATGAGTAACAGTGCTCAAAACGGACCAGAATCAGCCAAAATTGTGAGTGTTGATGACCGACACATAAACGCACCTCGGGGTTCGTTAATCGTGGAAATCACCCCGGGACCCCAAAATAATGAGTAATAGTCCATGAAATGGGCCAGAATCGGCCAAATCTGTGATTGTTGATTACCGACACGTAAGCGCACCTTGGGGTTCAACAACCATGGAAATCGCTTTGGGACCCCAAAACGGTGAGTAATAGTCCTTGAAACGGGCCAGAATCAGCGAAAATTGCGAGTGTTGACGATGGACACGCAAACGCACCCCGCGGATCGTCAATCGTGGAAATTGCTCTGGGATCCCAAAACGATGAGTAGTAGCCCATGAAACAGCCCACAATTGAATAAAACTAGGATTGCTGGTGAACGACACATAAACGCACTACGGGGTACGTCAGTCGTGAAAATCTCACCGGTACCCCAAAACAATGACTAATAGTCCATGAAACGGGCCATAATCGGCCAAAACTGTGATTGTTGATGACCGACAGTAAGCACACCTTGGGGTACAATAACTTTGGAAATCGCTTCGGGACCCCAAAACGATGAGTAATAGTCCACAAAACGGGTCAGAATTGGCTAAAACTGTGAGTATTGACGATGGACACGTGAATGCACCCCGAGGATCGTCAGTCATGGAAATCACCCTGGGACCCCAAAATGGTGTGTACGAAACGGACCAGAATCGGCCATATTTGTGAGTGCTGGTGACCAACACGTAGGCACACCTTGAGGTTCGGCAACCATGGAAATCGCATTCGGACCCCAAAACGGTGAGCAATAGGCCACGAAACGGACCAGAGTCGACCGAAACTATGATTGTTGATGACCGACACATAGGCGCACCTTGGGGTCCAACAACCATAGAAATCCCTTTGGGATCCCAAAATGATGAGTAATAGTCCCCGAAACAGGTCAGAATCAACAAAAACCGCGAGTGTTGATGACCGACATGTAAAAGCACCACGAGATTCGTTAATCATGGAAATCACTCCGGGACCCTAAAATAGTGAGTAATAGTCCACGAAACGGTCCAAAATCAAACAAACCGAGGACTATCGATGAACGATACATAAACGCACCCCGTGGTTCTTCAATCATGGAAATCGCTCAGGAACCCCAAATCAGTGAGCAATAGTCCATAGAACAGGCCAGAATCGGTCAAAACTGCGATTGTTAATGACCGACACGTAACCGCACCTTGGGGTTCAACAACCATGGAAATCACTTTGGGACCCCAAAACAATGAGTAATAGTCCATGAAACGGGTCAGAATCGACAAGAACCACGAGTGTTGATGAACGACACGTAAACGCACCGCGGGGTTCGTTCATCGTGGAAATCACTCTGGGACCCCAAAACAGTGAGTGATAGTCCATGAAACGGTCTAGAATCGGCCAAATCTGTGAGTGTTGATGACCGACACGTCAACGCACCTCGGGGTTTGTTAATCGTGGAAATCACCCCGGGACCCCAAAATAATGAGTAATAGTCCACGAAATGGGCCAGAATCGGCCAAATCTGTGATTGTTGATGACCGACACGTAAGCGCACCTTGGGGTTCAACAACTATGGAAATCGCTTTGGGATCCCAAAGCGGTGAGTAATAGTCCACGAAACGGGTCAGAATTGGCCAAAACTGTGAGTGTTGACGACGGACACGTAAATGCACCCCGAGGATCGTCAATCGTGGAAATCGCTCTCGGACCCTAGAGTAATGAGTAATAGTACACAAAATGGGCTAGAATCGTCCAAAACTGTCAGTGTTGATGGCCGACACGTATGCGCAACTTGGGGTTCAACAACTATGGAAATCCCTTCGGGACCCCAAAACGGTAAGTAATAGTACACGAAACGGGTCAGAATTGGCCCAAACTGTGAGGGTTGTTCACGGACACGTAAACGCACCCCGGGGATCGTCAATCGTGGAAATAGCTGTGGCACCCCAAAACGATGAGTAACAGTGCTCAAAACGGACCAGAATCAGCCAAAATTGTGAGTGTTGATGACCGACACATAAACGCACCTCGGGGTTCGTTAATCGTGGAAATCACCCCGGGGCCCCAAAACAATGAGAAATAGTCCATGAAACGGGCCATAATCGGCCAAAACTGTGATTGTTGATGACCGACAGTAAGCACACCTTGGGGTCCAATATCTTTGGAAATCGCTTCGGGACCCCAAAACGATGAGTAATAGTCCACAAAACGGGTCAGAATTGGCTAAAACTGTGAGTGTGGACGATGGACACGTAAACGCACCCCGAGGATCGTCAGTCATCGAAATCACCCTGGGACCCCAAAATGGTGTGCACGAAACGGACCAGAATCGGCCATATTTGTGAGTGCTGGTGACCAACACGTAGGCACACCTTGAGGTTCGACAACCATGGAATCGCTTTGGGACCCCAAAACGGTGAGCAATAGGCCACGAAACGGACCAGAGTCGACCGAAACTATGATTGTTGATGACCGGCACATAGGCGCACCTTGGGGTCCAACAACCATAGAAATCCCTTTGGGATCCCAAAACGATGAGTAATAGTCCCCGAAACAGGTCAGAATCAACAAAAACCGTGAGTGTTGATGACCGACATGTAAAAGCACCACGGGATTCGTTAATCATGGAAATCACTTCGGGACCACAAAATAGTGAGTAATAGTCCACGAAACGGTCCAAAATCGAACAAACCGAGGACTATCGATGAACGATACATAAACGCACCCCGGGGTTCTTCAATCATGGAAATCGCTCGGGAACCCCAAATCAGTGAGCAATAGTCCATGGAACAGGCCAGAATCGGTCAAAACTGCGATTGTTGATGACCGACACGTAACCGCACCTTGGGGTTCAACAACCATGGAAATCACTTTGGGACCCCAAAACAATGAGTAATAGTCCATGAAACGGGTCAGAATCGACAAGAACCACGAGTGTTGATGACCGACACGTAAACGCACCCCGGGGTTCGTTCATCGTGGAAATCACTCTGGGACCCCAAAACAGTGAGTGATAGTCCACGAAACGGGCCAGAATCGGCCAAATCTGTGAGTGTTGATGACCGACACGTCAACGCACTTCGGGGTTCGTTAATCGCGGAAATCACTCCGGGACCCCAAAATAATGAGTAATAGTCCACGAAATGGGCCAGAATCGGCCAAATCTGTGATTGTTGATTACCAACACGTAAGCGCACCTTGGGGATCAACAACTATGGAAATCGCTTCAGGATCCCAAAGCGGTGAGTAATAGTCCACGAAACGGGTCAGAATTGGCCAAAACTGTGAGTGTTGATGATGGACACGTAAATGCACCCCGAGGACCGTCAATCGTGGAAATCGCTCTCGGACCCCAGAGCAATGAGTAATAGCACACAAAATGGGCTAGAATCAGCCAAAACTGTCAGTGCTGATGACCGACACGTAGGCGCAACTTGGGGTTCAACAACTATGGAAATCCCTTCGGGACCCCAAAACGGTAAGTAATAGTCCACGAAACGGGTCAGAATTGGCCCAAACTGTGACAGTTGTTCACGGACACGTAAACGCACCCAGGGGATCGTCAATCGTGGAAATAGCTGTGGCACCCCAAAACGATGAGTAATAGTGCTCAAAACGGACCAGAATCAGCCAGAATTGTGAGTGTTGATGCCGACACGTAAACGTACACCAGGTTTCGTCAATCATGCAAATCACTGTGGGAACCCAAAACAGAGTAATAGTCCAAGAAACGGGCCAGAATCGGCCTAAACTGCGATTGTTGATGAACGACACGTAAACGCACCTTCGGGTTCGACAACCGTGGAAATCCCTTTGGGCCCCCAAAACGGTGAGTAATAGTCCTTCAAACGGGCCAGAATCAGCGAAAATTGAGAGTGTTGACGATGGACACGCAAAGCACCCCGCGGATCGTCAATCGTGGAAATTGCTCTGGGGTCCCAAAACGATGAGTAGTAGCCCATGAAACAACCCACAATCGAACAAAACTAGGATTGCTGGTGAACGACACATAGACGCACTGCGGGGTACGTCAGTCGTGAAAATCTCACCAGGACCCCAAAACAATGAGTAATAGTCCATGAAACATGCCATAATCGGCCAAAACTACGAGTGTTGATGACCGACAGTAAGCGCACCTTGGGGTCCGATAACTTTGGAAATCGCTTCGGGACCCCAAAACGATGAGTAATAGTCCACAAAACGGGTCAGAATTGGCTAAAACTGTGAGTGTGGACGATGGACACGTAAACGCACCCCGAGGATCGTCAGTCATGGAAATCACCCTGGGACCCCAAAATGGTGTGCACCAAACGGACCAGAATCGGCCAAATTTGTGAGTGCTGGTGACCAACACGTAAGCACACCTTGATGTTCTACAACCATGGAAATCGCATTGGGGCCCCAAAACGGTGAGCAATAGTCCATGAAATGGACCAGAGTCGAACAAAACTACGATTGTTGATGACCGGCACATAGGCGCAGCTTGGGGTCCAACAACCATAGAAATCCCTTTGGGATCCCAAAACGGTGAGTAACAGTCCCCGAAACAGGTCAGAATCGACAAAAACCGCGAGTGTTGATGACCGACATGTAAAAGCACCCCGGGATTCGTTAATCATGGAAATCACTCCGGGACCCCAAAATAGTGAGTAATAGTCCACGAGACGGTCCAAAATCGAACAAACCGAGGACTAACGATGAATGATACATAAACGCACCCCGGGGTTCTTCAATCATGGAAATCGCTCAAGGACCCCAAATCAGTGAGCAATAGTCCATGGAACATGCCGGAATCGGTCAAAGCTGCGATTGTTGATGACAGACACGTAACCGCACCTTGGGATTCAACAACCATGGTAATCACTCGGGGACCCCAAAACAATGAGTAATAGTCCATGAAACGGGTCAGAATCGACAAGAACCACGAGTGTTGATGACCGACACGTAAACGCACCCCGGGGTTCGTTCATCGTGGAAATCACTCTGGGACCCCAAAACAGTGAGTGATAGTCCACGAAACGGGCCAAAATCGTCCAAATCTGTGAGTGTTGATGACCGACACGTCAACGCACTTCGGGGTTCGTTAATCGTGGAAATCACTCCGGGACCCCAAAATAATGAGTAATAGTCCACGAAATGGGCCAGAATTGGCCAAATCTGTGATTGTTGATGACCAACACGTAAGCGCACCTTGGGGTTCAACAACTATGGAAATCGCTTCGGGATCCCAAAGCGGTGAGTAATAGTCCACGAAACGGGTCAGAATTGGCCAAAACTGTGAGTGTTGACGACGGACACATAAATGCACCCCGAGGATCGTCAATCGTGGAAATCGCTCTCGGACCCCAGAGCAATGAGTAATAGTACACAAAATGGGCTAGAATCGGCCAAAACTGTCAGTGTTGATGACCGACACGTATGCGCAACTTGGGGTTCAACAACTATGGAAATCCCTTCGGGACCCCAAAACGGTAAGTAATAGTCCACGAAAGGGGTCAGAATTGGCCCAAACTGTGACGGTTGTTCACAGACACCTAAACGCACCCCGTGGATCGTCAATCGTGGAAATAGCTGTGGCACCCCAAAATGATAAGTAACAGTGCTAAAAAGGACCAGAATCAGCCAAAGTTGTGAGTGCTGATGACCGACACGTAAACGCACCCCAGGTTTCGTCAATCGTGCAAATCACTGCGGGACCCCAAAACAGAGTAATAGTCCAAGAAACGGTCCTGAATCGGCCTAAACTGTGATTGTTGATGAACAACACGTAAACGCACCTTCGGGTTCGACAACCATGGAAATCGCTTTGGGACCCCAAAACGGTGAGTAATAGTCCTTGAAACGGGCCAGAATCAGCAAAAATTGAGAGTGTTGACGATGGACACGCAAACGGAACCCGCGGATCGTCAATCATGGAAATTGCTCTGGGATCCCAAAATGATGAGTAGTAGTCCATGAAACAACCCATAATCGAACAAAACTAGGATTGCTGGTGAACGACACATAAACGCACTGCGGGGTACGTCAGTCGTGGAAATCTCATCGGGACCCCAAAACAATGAGTAATAGTCCATGAAACGGGCCAGAATCGGCCTAAACTGCGATTGTTGACGAACGACACGTAAACGCACCTTCGGGTTCGACAAAAATGGAAATCGCTTTGGGACCCCAAAACGGTGAGTAATAGTCCTTGAAACGGGCCAGAATCAGCGAAAATTGAGAGTGTTGACGATGGACACGCAAACGCACCCCGCGATCGTCAATCGTCGAAATTGCTCTGGGATCTCAAAACGATGAGTAGTAGTCCATGAAACAACCCACAATCGAACAAAACTAGGATTGCTGGTGAACGACACATAATCGCACTTCGGGGTACGTCAGTCGTGAAAATCTCACCGGGACCCCAAAACAATGAGTAATAGTCCATGAAACGGGCCATAATCGGCCAAAACTGCGAGTGTTGATGACGGACAGTAAGCGCACCTTGGGGTCCCTTAACTTTGGAAATCGCTTCGGGACCCCAAAACGATGAGTAATAGTCCACAAAACGGGTCAGAATTGGCTAAAACTATGAGTGTGGACGATGGACACGTAAACGCACCCCGAGGATCGTCAGTCATGGAAATCACCCTGGGACCCCAAAATGGTGTGCACAAAACGGACCAGAATCGGCCAAATTTGTGAGTGCTGGTGACCAACACGTAAGCACACCTTGATGTTCTACAACCATGGAAATCGCATTGGGGCCCCAAAACGGTGAGCAATAGTCCATGAAATGGACCAGAGTCGAACAAAACTACGATTGTTGATGACCGGCACATAGGCGCAGCTTGGGGTCCAACAACCATAGAAATCCCTTTGGGATCCCAAAACGGTGAGTAACAGTCCCCGAAACAGGTCAGAATCGACAAAAAGCGCGAGTGTTGGTGACCGACATGTAAAAGCACCCCGGGATTCGTTAACGACATGTAAAAGCACCCCGGGATTCGTTAATCATGGAAATCACTCCAGGACCCCAAAATAGTGAGTAATAGTCCACGAGAAGGTCCAAAATCGAACAAACCGAGGACTAACGATGAATGATACATAAACGCACCCCGGGGTTCTTCAATCATGGAAATCGCTCAGGGACCCCAAATCAGTGAGCAATAGTCCATGGAACATGCCGGAATCGGTCAAAGCTGCGGTTGTTGATGAAAGACACGTAACCGCACCTTGGGATTCAACAACCATGGTAATCACTCGGGGACCCCAAAACAATGAGTAATAGTCCATGAAACGGGTCAGAATCGACAAGAACCACGAGTGTTGATGACCGACACGTAAACGCACCCCGGGGTTCGTTCATCGTGGAAATCACTCTGGGACCCCAAAACAGTGAGTGATAGTCCACGAAACGGGCCAAAATCGTCCAAATCTGTGAGTGTTGATGACCGACACGTCAACGCACTTCGGGGTTCGTTAATCGTGGAAATCACTCCGGGACCCCAAAATAATGAGTAATAGTCCATGAAATGGGCCAGAATTGGCCAAATCTGTGATTGTTGATGACCAACACGTAAGCGCACCTTGGGGTTCAACAACTATGGAAATCGCTTCGGGATCCCAAAGCGGTGAGTAATAGTCCACGAAACGGGTCAGAATTGGCCAAAACTGTGAGTGTTGACGACGGACACATAAATGCACCCCGAGGATCGTCAATCGTGGAAATCGCTCTCGGACCCCAGAGCAATGAGTAATAGTACACAAAATGGGCTAGAATCGGCCAAAACTGTCAGTGTTGATGACCGACACGTATGCGCAACTTGGGGTTCAACAACTATGGAAATCCCTTCGGGACCCCAAAACGGTAAGTAATAGTCCACGAAAGGGGTCAGAATTGGCCCAAACTGTGACGGTTGTTCACAGACACCTAAACGCACCCCGTGGATCGTCAATCGTGGAAATAGCTGTGGCACCCCAAAATGATAAGTAACAGTGCTAAAAAGGACCAGAATCAGCCAAAGTTGTGAGTGCTGATGACCGACACGTAAATGCACCCCAGGTTTCGTCAATCGTGCAAATCACTGCGGGACCCCAAAACAGAGTAATAGTCCAAGAAACGGTCCTGAATCGGCCTAAACTGTGATTGTTGATGAACAACACGTAAACGCACCTTCGGGTTCGACAACCATGGAAATCGCTTTGGGACCCCAAAACGGTGAGTAATAGTCCTTGAAACGGGCCAGAATCAGCAAAAATTGAGAGTGTTGACGATGGACACGCAAACGCAACCCGCGGATCGTCAATCATGGAAATTGCTCTGGGATCCCAAAACGATGAGTAGTAGTCCATGAAACAACCCATAATCGAACAAAACTAGGATTGCTGGTGAACGACACATAAACGCACTGCGGGGTACGTCAGTCATGGAAATCTCATCGGGACCCCAAAACAATGAGTAATAGTCCATGAAACGGGCCAGAATCGGCCTAAACTGCGATTGTTGACGAACGACACGTAAACGCACCTTCGGGTTCGACAAAAATGGAAATCGCTTTGGGACCCCAAAACGGTGAGTAATAGTCCTTGAAACGGGCCAGAATCA
This sequence comes from Triticum dicoccoides, assembly GCF_002162155.2. NCBI lineage: Eukaryota > Viridiplantae > Streptophyta > Magnoliopsida > Poales > Poaceae > Triticum > Triticum dicoccoides. The sequence goes on along the minus strand of NC_041383.1, from coordinate 1,223,480 downwards.
GCGAAAATTGAGAGTGTTGACGATGGACACGCAAACGCACCCCGCAGATCGTCAATCGTCGAAATTGCTCTGGGATCTCAAAACGATGAGTAGTAGTCCATGAAACAACCCACAATCGAACAAAACTAGGATTGCTGGTGAACGACACATAATCGCACATCGGGGTACGTCAGTCGTGAAAATCTCACCGGGACCCCAAAACAATGAGTAATAGTCCATGAAACGGGCCATAATCGGCCAAAACTGCGAGTGTTGATGACCGACAGTAAGCGCACCTTGGGGTCCAATAACTTTGGAAATGGCTTTGGGACCCCAAAACAATGAGTAATAGTCCACAAAACGGGCCAGAATTGGCTAAAACTGTGAGTGTGGATGATGGACACGTAAACGCACCCCGAGGATCGTCAGTCCTGGAAATCGCCCTGGGACACCAAAATGGACTGCACGACACGGACCAGAGTCGGCCAAATTTGTGAGTGCTGGTGACCAACACGTAAGAACACCTTGAGGTTCGACAACCATGGAAACCGCATTGGGACCCCAAAACGGTGAGCAATAGTCCACGAAACGGACCAGAGTCAGCAAAAACTACGATTGTTGATGACTGGCACATAGGCGCACCTTGCGGTTCAACAACCATAGAAATCCCTTTGGGATCCCAAAACGGTGAGTAGTAGTCCCCGAAATAGGTCAGAATCGACAAAAACCGCGAGTGTTGATGACCGACATGTAAAAGCACCCCGGGATTCGTTAATCATGGAAATCACTCCGGGACCCCAAAATAGTGAGTAATAGTCCATGAAACGGTCCAAAATCGAACAAACCGAGGACTATCGAGGAACGATACATAAACGCACCCCAGGGTTCGTCAATCATGGAAATCGCTCAGGGACCCCAAATCAGTGAGCAATAGTCCATGGAACAGGCCAGAATCGGTCAAAACTGCGATTGCTGATGACTGACACGTAACCGCACCTTGGGGTTCAACAACCATGGAAATCAGTTTGGGACCCCAAAACAATGAGTAATAGTCCATGAAATGGGTCAGAATCGACAAGAACCACGAGTGTTGATGACCGACACGTAAACGCACCCCGTGGTTCGTTAATCGTGGATATCACTCTGGGACCCCGAAACAGTGAGTGATAGTCCACGAAACGGGCCAGAATCGGCCAAATCTGTGAGTGTTGATGACCGACACGTCAACGCACCTCGGGGTTCGTTAATCGTGGAAGTCACTCCGGGACCCCAAAATAATGAGTAATAGTCCACGAAATGGGCCAGAATCTGCCAAATCTGTGATTGTTGATGACCGAACGTAAGCGCACCTTGGGATTCAACAACTATGGAAATCGCTTCGGGATCCCAAAGCGGTGAGTAATAGTCCATGAAACGGGTCAGAATTGGCCAAACTGTGAGTGTTGACGACGGACACATAAATGCACCCCGAGGATCGTCAATCGTGGAAATCGCTCTCGGACCCCAGAGCAATGAGTAATAGTACACAAAATGGGCTAGAATCAGCCAAAACTGTCAGTGTTGATGACCGACACGTATGCGCAACTTGGGGTTCAACAACTATGGAAATCCCTTCGGGACCCCAAAACAGTAAGTAATAGTCCACGAAACGGGTCAGAATTGGCCCAAACTGTGAGGGTTGTTCACGGACACGTAAACGCACCCCGGGGATCGTCAATCGTGGAAATAGCTGTGGCACCCCAAAACGATGAGTAACAGTGCTCAAAACGGACCAGAATCAGCAAAAATTGTGAGTGTTGATGACCGACACGTAAACGCACCCCAGGTTTCGTCAATCGTGCAAATCACCGCGGGACCCCAAAACAGAGTAATAGTCCAAGAAACGGTCCAGAATCGGCCTAAACTGCGATTGTTGATGAACGACACGTAAACGCACCTTCGGGTTCGACAACCATGGAAATCGCTTTGGGACCCCAAAACGGTGAGTAATAGTCCTTGAAACGGGCCAGAATCAGCGAAAATTGAGAGTGTTGACGATGGACACGCAAACGCACCCCACGGATCGTCAATCATGGAAATTGCTCTGGGATCCCAAAATGATGAGTAGTAGTCCATGAAACAACCCATAATCGAACAAAACTAGGATTGCTGGTGAACGACACATAAACGCACTGCGGGGTACGTCAGTCGTGGAAATCTCATCGGGACCCCAAAACAATGAGTAATAGTCCATGAAACGGGCCATAATCGGCCAAAATTGCGAGTGTTGATGACCGACAGTAAGCGCACCTTGGGTTCCAATAACTTTGGAAATCGCTTCGGCACCACAAAACGATGAGTAATAGTCCACAAAACGGGTCAGAATTGGCTAAAAATGTGAGTGTGGATGATGGACACGTAAACGCACCCCGAGGATCGTCAGTCACGGAAATCGCGCTGGGACCCCAAAATGGTGTGCACGAAACGGACCAGAATCGGCCAAATTTGTGAGTGCTGGTGACCAACACGTAAGCACTCCTTGAGGTTCGACAACCATGGAAATCGCATTGGGACCCCAAAATGGTGAGCGATAGTCCACGAAACGGACCAGAGGCGGCCAAAACTACAATTGTTGATGACCGGCACACAGGCGCACCTTGGGGTTCAACAACCATAGAAATCCCTTTGGGATCCCAAAACGGTGAGTAACAGTCCCCGAAACAGGTCAGAATCGACAAAAACCGCGAGTGTTGATGACCGACATGTAAAAGCACCCCGGGGTTTGTTAATCATGGAAATCACTCCGGGACCCCAAAATAGTGAGTAATAGTCCGCGAAACGGTCCAAAATCAAACAAACCTAGGACTATCGATGAACGATACATAAACGCACCTCGGGGTTCGTCAATCATGGAAATCGCTTAGGGACCCCAAATCAGTGAGCAATAGTGCATGGAACGGCCCAGAATCGGTCAAAACTGCGATTGTTGATGACCGACACGTAACCGCACCTTGGGGTTCAACAACCATGGAAATCACTTTGGGATCCCAAAACAATGAGTAATAGTCCATGAAACGGGTCAGAATTGACAAGAACCACGAGTGTTGATGACCGACACGTAAGTGCACCGCGGGGTTCGTTCATCGTGGAAATCACTCTGGGACCCCAAAACAGTGAGTGATAGTCCACGAAACGGGCCAAAATCGTCCAAATCTGTGAGTGTTGATGACCGACACGTCAACGCAATTCGGGGTTCGTTAATCGTGGAATTCACTCCGGGACCCCAAAATAATGAGTAATAGTCCACGGAATGGGCCAGAATTGGCCAAATCTGTGATTGTTGATGACCAACACGTAAGCGCACCTTGGGGTTCAACAACTATGGAAATCGCTTCGGGATACCAAAGCGGTGAGTAATAGTCCACGAAACGGGTCAGAATTGGCCAAAACTGTGAGTGTTGACGACGGACACATAAATGCACCCCGAGGATCGTCAATCGTGGAAATCGCTCTCGGACCCCAGAGCAATGAGTAATAGTACACAAAATGGGCTAGAATCGGCCAAAACTGTCAGTGTTGATGACCGACACGTATGCGCAACTTGGGGTTCAACAACTATGGAAATCCCTTCGGGACCCCAAAACGGTAAGTAATAGTCCACGAAAGGGGTCAGAATTGGCCCAAACTGTGACGGTTGTTCACAGACACCTAAACGCACCCCGTGGATCGTCAATCGTGGAAATAGCTGTGGCACCCCAAAACGATAAGTAACAGTGCTCAAAAAGGACCAGAATCAGCCAAAGTTGTGAGTGTTGATGACCGACACGTAAACGCACCCCAGGTTTCGTCAATCGTGCAAATCACCGCGGGACCCCAAAACAGAGTAATAGTCCAAGAAACGGTCCTGAATCAGCCTAAACTGCGATTGTTGATGAACGACACGTAAACGCACCCTAGGGTTCGACAACCATGGAAATCGCTTTGGGACCCCAAAACGATGAGTAGTAGTCCATGAAACAACCCATAATCGAACAAAACTAGGATTGCTGGTGAACGACACATAAACGCACTGCGGGGTATGTCAGCCGTGGAAATCTCATCAGTGTTGATGACCGACACGTATGTTGATGACCGACACGTATGCGCAACTTGGGGTTCAACAACTATGGAAATCCCTTCGGGACCCCAAAACGGTAAGTAATGGTCCATGAAACAACCCATAATCGAACAAAACTAGGATTGCTGGTGAACGACACATAAACGCACTGCGGGGTATGTCAGTCGTGGAAATCTCATCAGTGTTGACGACCGACACGTATGTCAGTCGTGGAAACCCATAATTGAGAGTGTTGACGATGGACACGCAAACGCACCCCACGGATCGTCAATCATGGAAATTGCTCTGGGATCCCAAAACAATGAGTAGTAGTCCATGAAACAATGAGTAATAGTCCTTGAAATGGGCCAGAATCAGCGAAAATTGGGAGTGTTGATGATGGACACGCAAACGTACCCCACGGATCGTCAATCGTGGAAATTGCTCTGGGATCCCTATGGAAATCCCCGGGGTTTGTTAATCGTGGAAATCACTCCGGGACCCCAAAATAGTGAGTAATAGTCCGCGAAATGGTCCAAAATCGAACAAACCTAGGACTATCGATGAACGATACATAAACGCACCCCGGGGTTCGTCAATCATGGAAATCGCTCAGGGACCCCAAATCAGTGAGCAATAGTCCATGGAACGGCCCAGAATCGGTCAAAACTGCGATTGCTGATGACCGACACGTAACCGCTCCTTGGGGTTCAACAACCATGGAAATCACTTTGGGATCCCAAAACAATGAGTAATAGTCCATGAAATGGGTCAGAATTGGCCAAACTGTGAGTGTTGACGACGGACACATAAATGCACCCCGAGGATCGTCAATCGTGGAAATCGCTCTCGGACCCCACAACAATGAGTAATAGTACACAAAATGGGCTAGAATCGGCCAAAACTGTCAGTGTTGATGACCGACAAGTATGCGCAACTTGGAGTTCAACAACAATGGAAATCCCTTCGGGACCCCAAAACGGTAAGAATAGTCCACGAAACAGGTCAGAATTGGCCCAAACTGTGAGGGTTGTTCACGGACACGTAAACGCACCCCGGGGATCGTGAATCGTGGAAATAGCTATGGCACCCCATAACGATGAGTAACAGTGCTCAAAACGGACCAGAATCTTGTGAGTGTTGATGACCGACACGTAAACGCACCCCAGGTTTTGTCAATCGTGCAAATCACTCCGGGCCCCCAAAACAGAGTAATAGTCCAAGAAACGGTCCAGAATCGGCCTAAACTGCGATTGTTGATGAACGACACGTAAACGCACCTTCGGGTTTGACAACCATGGAAATCGCTTTGGGACCCCAAAACTGTGAGTAATAGTCCTTGAAACGGGCCAGAATCAGCGAAAATTGACAGTGTTGACGATGGACACGCAAACGCACCCCACGGATCGTCAATCATGGAAATTGCTCTGGGATCCCAAAACAATGAGTAGTAGTCCATGAAACAACCCATAATCGAACAAAACTAGGATTGCTGGTGAACGACACATAAATGCACTGCGGGGTACGTCAGTGGTGGAAATCTCACCGGGACCCCAAAACAATGAGTAATAGTCCATGAAACGGGCCATAATTGGCCAAAATTGCGAGTGTTGATGACCGACGGTAAGCGCACCTTGGGGTCCAATAACTTTGGAAATCGCTTCGGCACCCCAATACAATGAGTAATAGTCCACAAAACGGGTCAGAATTGGCTAAAAATGTGAGTGTGGACGATGGACACGTAAACGCACCCCGAGGATCGTCAGTCACGGAAATCGCCCTGGGACCCCAAAATGGTGTGCACGAAACGGACCAGAATCGGCCAAATTTGTGAGTGCTGGTGACCAACACGTAAGAACACCTTGAGGTTCGACAACCATGGAAACCGCATTGGGACCCCAAAACGGTGAGCAATAATCCATGAAACGGACCAGAGTCGGCTAAAACTACGATTGTTGATGACCGGCACATAGGCGCACCTTGCGGTTCAACAACCATAGAAATCCCTTTGGGATCCCAAAACGGTGAGTAACAGTCCCCGAAACAGGTCAGAATCGACAAAAACCGCGAGTGTTGATGACCGACATGTAAAAGCACCCCGGGGTTTGTTAATCGTGGAAATCACTCCGGGACCCCAAAATAGTGAGTAATAGTCCACGAAACGGTCCAAAATCGAACAAACCTAGGACTATCGATGAACGATACATAAACGCACCCCAGGGTTCGTCAATCATGGAAATCGCTCAGGGACCCCAAATCAGTGAGCAATAGTGCATGGAACGGCCCAGAATCGGTCAAAACTGCGATTGCTGATGACCGACACGTAACCGCACCTTGGGGTTCAACAACCATGGAAATCACTTTGGGATCCCAAAACAATGAGTAATAGTCCATGAAACGGGTCAGAATTGACAAGAACCACGAGTGTTGATGACCGACACGTAAGTGCACCGCGGGGTTCGTTCATCGTGGAAATCACTCTGGGACCCCGAAACAGTGAGTGATAGTCCACGAAACGGGCCAGAATCGGCCAAATCTGTGAGTGTTGATGACCGACACGTCAACGCACCTCGGGGTTCGTTAATCATGGAAGTCACTCCGGGACCCCAAAATAATGAGTAATAGTCCACGAAATGGGCCAGAATCGGCCAAATCTGTGATTGTTGATGACCGACACGTAAGCGCACCTTGGGGTTCAACAACTATGTAAATCACTTCGGGATCCCAGAGCGGTGAGTAATAGTCCATGAAACGGGTCAGAATTGGCCAAACTGTGAGTGTTGACGACGGACACATAAATGCACCCCGAGGATCGTCAATCGTGGAAATCACTCTCGGACCCCAGAGCAATGAGTTATAGTACACAAAATGGGCTAGAATCAGCCAAAACTGTCAGTGTTGATGACCGACACGTATGCGCAACTTGGGGTTCAACAACTATGGAAATCCCTTCGGGACCCCAAAACGGTAAGTAATAGTCCACGAAACGGGTCAGAATTGGCCCAAACTGTGAGGGTTGTTCACGGACACGTAAACGCACCCCGGGGATCGTCAATCGTGGAAATAGCTGTGGCACCCCAAAACGATGAGTAGCAGTGCTCAAAACGGACCAGAATTAGCAAAAATTGTGAGTGTTGATGACCGACACGTAAATGCACCCCAGGTTTCGTCAATCGTGCAAATCACTGCGGGACCCCAAAACAGAGTAATAGTCCAAGAAACGGTCCTGAATCGGCCTAAACTGCGATTGTTGATGAACGACACGTAAACGCACCCTAGGGTTCGACAACCATGGAAATCGCTTTGGGACCCCAAAACGGTGAGTAATAGTCCTTGAAACGGGCCAGAATCAGCGAAAATTGAGAGTGTTGATGGTGGACACGCAAACGCAACCCGCGGATCGTCAATCATGGAAATTGCTCTGGGATCCCAAAACAATGAGTAGTAGTCCATGAAACAACCCATAATCGAACAAAACTAGGATTCCTGGTGAACGACACATAAACGCACTTCGGGGTACGTCAGTCGTGGAAATCTCAACGGGATCCCAAAACAATGAGTAATAGTCCATGAAACGGGCCATAATCGGCCAAAATTGCGAGTGTTGATGACCGACAGTAAGCGCACCTTGGGGTCCAATAACTTTGGAAATCGCTTCGGGACCCCAAAACGATGAGTAATAGTCCACAAAACGGGTCAGAATTGGCTAAAAATGTGAATGTGGACGATGGACACGTAAACGCACCCCGAGGATCGTCAGTCATGGAAATCGCCCTGGGACCCCAAAATGGTGTGCAAGAAACGGACCAGAATCAGCCAAATTTGTGAGTGCTGGTGACCAACACGTAAGCACTCCTTGAGGTTTGACAACCATGGAAATCGCATTGGGACCCCAAAACGGTGAGCAATAGTCCACGAAACGGACCAGAGGCGGCCAAAACTACGATTGTTGATGACCGGCACATAGGCGCACCTTGGGGTTCAACAACCATAGAAATCCCTTTGGGATCCCAAAACGGTGAGTAACAGTCCCCGAAACAGGTCAGAATCGACAAAAACCGCGAGTGTTGATGACCGACATGTAAAAGCACCCCGGGGTTTGTTAATCGTGGAAATCACTCCGGGACCCCAAAATAGTGAGTAATAGTCCACGAAACGGTCCAAAATCGAACAAACCTAGGACTATCGATGAACGATACATAAATGCACCCCGGGGTTCGTCAATCATGGAAATCGCTCAGGGACCCCAAATCAGTGAGCAATAGTCCATGGAACGGCCCAGAATCGATCAAAACTGCGATTGTTGATGACCGACACGTAACCGCACCTTGGGGTTCAACAACCATGGAAATCACTTTGGGATCCCAAAACAATGAGTAATAGTCCATGAAACGGGTCAGAATTGGCCAAACTGTGAGTGTTGACGACGGACACATAAAAATGCACCTCGAGGATCGTCAATCGTGGAAATCGCTCTCGAACCCCACAGCAATGAGTAATAGTACACAAAATGGGCTAGAATCGGCCAAAACTGTCAGTGTTGATGACCGACACGTATGCGCAACTTGGAGTTCAACAACAATGGAAATCCCTTCGGGACCCCAAAACGGTAAGAATAGTCCACGAAACGGGTCAGAATTGGCCCAAACTGTGAGGGTTGTTGACGGACACGTAAACGCACCCCGGGGATCGTCAATCATGGAAATAGCTGTGGCACCCCAAAACGATGAGTAACAGTGCTCAAAACGGACCAGAATCAGCAAAAATTGTGAGTGTTGATGACCGACACGTAAACGCACCCCAGGTTTTGTCAATCGTGCAAATCACTGCGGGACCCCAAAACAGAGTAATAGTCCAAGAAACGGTCCAGAATCGGCCTAAACTGCGATTGTTGATGAACGACACGTAAACGCTCCTTCGAGTTCGACAACCATGGAAATCGCTTTGGGACCCCAAAACGGTGAGTAACAGTCCTTGAAACGGGCCAGAATCAGCGAAAATTGAGAGTGTTGACGATGGACACGCAAACGCACCCCACGGATCGTCAATCATGGAAATTGCTCTGGGATCCCAAAACGATGAGTAGTAGTCCATGAAACAACCCATAATCGAACAAAACTAGGATTGCTGGTGAACGACACATAAACGCACTGCGTGGTACGTCAGTCGTGGAAATCTCATCGGGACCCCAAAACAATGAGTAATAGTCCATGAAACGGGCCATAATCGGCCAAAATTGCGAGTGTTGATGACCGACAGTAAGCGCACCTTGGGGTCCAATAACTTTGGAAATCGCTTCGGCACCCCAAAACGATGAGTAATTGTCCACAAAACGGGTCAGAATTGGCTAAAAATGTGAGTGTGGACATTGGACACGTAAACGCACCCCGAGGATCGTCAGTCATGGAAATCGCCCTGGGACCCCAAAATGGTGTGCTAGAAACGGACCAGAATCGGCCAAATTTGTGAGTGCTGGTGACCAACACGTAAGCACTCCTTGAGGTTCGACAACCATGGAAATCGCATTGGGACCCCAAAACGGTGAGCAAGTCCACGAAACGGACCAGAGGCGGCCAAAACTACGATTGTTGATGACCGGCACATAGGCGCACCTTGCGGTTCAACAACCATAGAAATCCCTTTGGGATCCCAAAGCGGTGAGTAACAGTCCCCGAAACAGGTCAGAATCGACAAAAACCGCGAGTGTTGATGACCGACATGTAAAAGCACCCCGGGGTTTGTTAATCGTGGAAATCACTCCGGGACCCCAAAATAGTGAGTAATAGTCCACGAAACGGTCCAAAATCGAACAAACCTAGGACTATCGATGAACGATACATAAATGCACCCCAGGGTTCGTCAATCATGGAAATCGCTCAGGGACCCCAAATCAGTGAGCAATAGTGCATGGAACGGCCCAGAATCGGTCAAAACTGCGATTGCTGATGACTGACACGTAACCGCACCTTGGGGTTCAACAACCATGGAAATCACTTTGGGACCCCAAAACAATGAGTAATAGTCCATGAAATGGGTCAGAATCGACAAGAACCACGAGTGTTGATGACCGACACGTAAACGCACCCCGTGGTTCGTTAATCGTGGAAATCACTCTGGGACCCCGAAACAGTGAGTGATAGTCCACGAAACGGGCCAGAATCGGCCAAATCTGTGAGTGTTGATGACCGACACGTCAACGCACCTCGGGGTTCGTTAATCATGGAAGTCACTCCGGGACCCCAAAATAATGAGTAATAGTCCACGAAATGGGCCAGAATCGGCCAAATCTGTGATTGTTGATGACCGACACGTAAGCGCACCTTGCGGTTCAACAACTATGTAAATCACTTCGGGATCCCAGAGCGGTGAGTAATAGTCCATGAAACGGGTCAGAATTGGCCAAACTGTGAGTGTTGACGACGGACACATAAATGCACCCCGAGGATCGTCAATCGTGGAAATCACTCTCGGACCCCAGAGCAATGAGTTATAGTACACAAAATGGGCTAGAATCAGCCAAAACTGTCAGTGTTGATGACCGACACGTATGCGCAACTTGGGGTTCAACAACTATGGAAATCCCTTCGGGACCCCAAAACGGTAATTAATAGTCCACGAAACGGGTCAGAATTGGCCCAAACTGTGAGGGTTGTTCACGGACACGTAAACGCACCCCGGGGATCGTCAATCGTGGAAATAGCTGTGGCACCCCAAAACGATGAGTAGCAGTGCTCAAAACGGACCAGAATTAGCAAAAATTGTGAGTGTTGATGACCGACACGTAAACGCACCCCAGGTTTCGTCAATCGTGCAAATCACTGCGGGACCCCAAAACAGAGTAATAGTCCAAGAAACGGTCCTGAATCGGCCTAAACTGCGATTGTTGATGAACGACACGTAAACGCACCCTAGGGTTCGACAACCAAGGAAATCGCTTTGGGACCCCAAAACGGTGAGTAATAGTCCTTGAAACGGGCCAGAATCAGCGAAAATTGAGAGTGTTGATGGTGGACACGCAAACGCAACCCGCGGATCGTCAATCATGGAAATTGCTCTGGGATCCCAAAACAATGAGTAGTAGTCCATGAAACAACCCATAATCGAACAAAACTAGGATTCCTGGTGAACGACACATAAACGCACTTCGGGGTACGTCAGTCGTGGAAATCTCATCGGGATCCCAAAACAATGAGTAATAGTCCATGAAACGGGCCATAATCGGCCAAAATTGCGAGTGTTGATGACCGACAGTAAGCGCACCTTGGGGTCCAATAACTTTGGAAATCGCTTCGGGACCCCAAAACGATGAGTAATAGTCCACAAAACGGGTCAGAATTGGCTAAAAATGTGAATGTGGACGATGGACACGTAAACGCACCCCGAGGATCGTCAGTCATGGAAATCGCCCTGGGACCCCAAAATGGTGTGCAAGAAACGGACCAGAATCAGCCAAATTTGTGAGTGCTGGTGACCAACACGTAAGCACTCCTTGAGGTTTTACAACCATGGAAATCGCATTGGGACCCCAAAACGGTGAGCAATAGTCCACGAAACGGACCAGAGGCGGCCAAAACTACGATTGTTGATGACCGGCACATAGGCGCACCTTGGGGTTCAACAACCATAGAAATCCCTTTGGGATCCCAAAACGGTGAGTAACAGTCCCCGAAATAGGTCAGAATCGAGAAAAACCGCGAGTGTTGATGACCGACATGTAAAAGCACCCCGGGGTTTGTTAATCGTGGAAATCACTCCGGGACCCCAAAATAGTGAGTAATAGTCCACGAAACGGTCCAAAATCGAACAAACCTAGGACTATCGATGAACGATACATAAATGCACCCCGGGGTTCGTCAATCATGGAAATCGCTCAGGGACCCCAAATCAGTGAGCAATAGTCCATGGAACGGCCCAGAATCGGTCAAAACTGCGATTGTTGATGACCGACACGTAACCGCACCTTGGGGTTCAACAACCATGGAAATCACTTTGGGATCCCAAAACAATGAGTAATAGTCCATGAAACGGGTCAGAATTGGCCAAACTGTGAGTGTTGACGACGGACACATAAAAATGCACCTCGAGGATCGTCAATCGTGGAAATCGCTCTCGAACCCCACAGCAATGAGTAATAGTACACAAAATGGGCTAGAATCGGCCAAAACTGTCAGTGTTGATGACCGACACGTATGCGCAACTTGGAGTTCAACAACAATGGAAATCCCTTCGGGACCCCAAAACGGTAAGAATAGTCCACGAAACGGGTCAGAATTGGCCCAAACTGTGAGGGTTGTTGACGGACACGTAAACGCACCCCGGGGATCGTCAATCATGGAAATAGCTGTGGCACCCCAAAACGATGAGTAACAGTGCTCAAAACGGACCAGAATCAGCAAAAATTGTGAGTGTTGATGACCGACACGTAAACGCACCCCAGGTTTTGTCAATCGTGCAAATCACTGCGGGACCCCAAAAAAGAGTAATAGTCCAAGAAACGGTCCAGAATCGGCCTAAACTGCGATTGTTGATGAACGACACGTAAACGCTCCTTCGGGTTCGACAACCATGGAAATCGCTTTGGGACCCCAAAACGGTGAGTAACAGTCCTTGAAACGGGCCAGAATCAGCGAAAATTGAGAGTGTTGACGATGGACACGCAAACGCACCCCACGGATCGTCAATCATGGAAATTGCTCTGGGATCCCAAAACGATGAGTAGTAGTCCATGAAACAACCCATAATCGAACAAAACTAGGATTGCTGGTGAACGACACATAAACGCACTGCGTGGTACGTCAGTCGTGGAAATCTCATCGGGACCCCAAAACAATGAGTAATAGTCCATGAAACGGGCCATAATCGGCCAAAATTGCGAGTGTTGATGACCGACAGTAAGCGCACCTTGGGGTCCAATAACTTTGGAAATCGCTTCGGCACCCCAAAACGATGAGTAATTGTCCACAAAACGGGTCAGAATTGGCTAAAAATGTGAGTGTGGACATTGGACACATAAACGCACCCCGAGGATCGTCAGTCATGGAAATCGCCCTGGGACCCCAAAATGGTGTGCTAGAAACGGACCAGAATCGGCCAAATTTGTGAGTGCTGGTGACCAACACGTAAGCACTCCTTGAGGTTCGACAACCATGGAAATCGCATTGGGACCCCAAAACGGTGAGCAAGTCCACGAAACGGACCAGAGGCGGCCAAAACTACGATTGTTGATGACCGGCACATAGGCGCACCTTGGGGTTCAACAACCATAGAAATCCCTTGGGATCCCAAAACGGCGAGTAATAGTCCCCGAAACAGGTCAGAATCGACAAAAACCGCGAGTGTTGATGACCGACATGAAAAAGCACCCCGGGGTTTGTTAATCGTGGAAATCACTCCGGGACCCCAAAATAGTGAGTAATAGTCCGCGAAACGGTCCAAAATCAAACAAACCTAGGACTATCGATGAACGATACATAAACGCACCTCGGGGTTCGTCAATCATGGAAATCGCTCAGGGACCCCAAATCAGTGAGCAATAGTGCATGGAACGGCCCAGAATCGGTCAAAACTGCGATTGTTGATGACCGACACGTAACCGCACCTTGGGGTTCAACAACCATGGAAATCACTTTAGGATCCCAAAACAATGAGTAATAGTCCATGAAACGGGTCAGAATTGACAAGAACCACGAGTGTTGATGACCGACACGTAAGTGCACCGCGGGGTTCGTTCATCGTGGAAATCACTCTGGGACCCCAAAACAGTGAGTGATAGTCCACGAAACGGGCCAGAATCGGCCAAAGTTGTGAGTGTTGATGACCGACACGTCAACACACTTCGGGGTTCGTTAATCGTGGAAATCACTCCGGGACCCCAAAATAATGAGTAATAGTCCACGAAATGGGCCAGAATCGGCCAAATCTGTGATTGTTGATGACCAAGACGTAAGCGCACCTTGGGGTTCAACAACTATGGAAATCGCTTCGGGATCCCAAAGCGGTGAGTAATAGTCCACGAAACGGGTCAGAATTGGCCAAAACTGCGAGTGTTGACGACGGACACGTAAATGCACCCCGAGGATCGTCAATCGTGGAAATCGCTCTCGGACCCCAGAGCAATGAGTAATAGTACACAAAATGGGCTAGAATCGGCCAAAACTATCAGTGTTGATGACAGACACGTATGCGCAACTTGGGGTTCAACAACTATGGAAATCCCTTCGGGACCCCAAAACGGTAAGTAATAGTCCATGAAACGGGTCAGAATTGGCCCAAACTATGACAGTTGTTAACGGACACGTAAACGCACCCCGGGGATCGTCAATCGTGGAAATAGCTATGGCACCCCAGAACGATGAGTAACAGCGCACAAAACGGACCAGAATCAGCCAAAATTGTGAGTGTTGATGACCGCCACGTAAACGCACCCTAGGTTTCGTCAATCGTGCAAATCACTGCGGGACCCCAAAACAGAGTAATAGTCCAAGAAACGGGCCAAAATCGGCCTAAACTGCGATTGTTGATGAACGACACGTAAACGCACCTTTGGGTTCGACAACCATGGAAATCGCTTTGGGACCCCAAAACGGTGAGTAATAGTCCTTGAAACAGGCCAGAATCAGCGAAAATTGAGAGTGTTGACGATGGACACGCAAACGCACCCCGCGGATCGTCAATCGTGGAAATTGCTCTTGGATCCCAAAACGATGAGTAGTAGTCCATGAAACAACTCACAATCGAACAAAACTAGGATTGCTGGTGAACGACACATAAACGCCTGCGGGGTACGTCAGTCGTGAAAATCTCACCGGGACCCCAAAACAAGGAGTAATAGTCCATGAAACGGGCCATAATTGGCCAAAACTGCGAGTGTTGATGACCGATAGTAAGCGCACCTTGGGGTCCAATAACTTTGGAAATCGCTTCGGGACCCCAAAACAATGAGTAATAGTCCACAAAATGGGTCAGAATTGGCTAAAACTGTGAGTGTGGACGATGGACACGTAAACACACCCCGAGGATCGTCAGTCATGGAAATCGCCCTGGGACCCCAAAATGGTGTGCACGAAACGGACCAGAACCGGCCAAATTTATGAGTGCTGGTGACCAACACATAAGCACACCTTGAGGTTTGACAACCATGGAAATCGCATTGGGACCCAAAATGGTGAGCAATAGTCCACGAACCTGACCAGAGTCGGCCAAAACTACGATTGTTGATGACCGGCACATAGGCGCACCTTGGGGTTCAACAACCATAGAAATCCCTTTGGGATCCCAAAACGGTGAGTAATAGTCCCCGAAACAGGTCAGAATCGACAAAACCGCGAGTGTTGATGACCGACATGTAAAAGCACCCCGGGATTCGTTAATCATGGAAATCACTCCGGGACCCTAAAATATTGAGTAATAGTCCACGAAACGGTCCAAAATCGAACAAATCGAGGACTATCGATGAACGATACATAAACGCACCCCGGGGTTCGTCAATGATGGATATCGCTCAGGGACCCCAAATCAGTGAGCAATAATCCATGGAACAGGCCAGAATCGGCAAAACTGCGATTGTTGATGACCGACACGTAACCGCACCTTGGGGTTCAACAACCATGGAAATCACTTTGGGACCCCAAAACAATGAGTAACAGTCCATGAAATGGGTCAGAATCGACAAGAACCACGAGTGTTGATGACCGACACGTAAACGCACCCCGGGGTTCGTTAATCGTGGAAATCGCTCTGGGACCCCAAAACAGTGAGTGATAGTCCACGAAACGGGCCAGAATCGGCCAAATTTGTGAGTGTTGATGACCGACACGTCAACACACTTCGTGGTTCGTTAATCGTGGAAATCACTCCGGGACCCCAAAATAATGAGTAGTAGTCCACGAAATGGGCCAGAATCGGCCAAATCTGTGATTGTTGATGACCAACACGTAAGCGCACCTTGGGGTTCAACAACTATGGAAATCGCTTCGGGATCCCAAAGTGGTGAGTAATAGTCCACGAAACGGGTCAGAATTGGCCAAAACTGCGAGTGTTGACGACGGACACGTAAATGCACCCCGAGGATCGTCAATCGTGGAAATCGCTCTCGGACCCCAGAGCAATGAGTAATAGTACACAAAATGGGCTAGAATCGGCCAAAACTATCAGTGTTGATGACAGACACTTATGCGCAACTTGGGGTTCAACAACTATGGAAATCCCTTCGGGACCCCAAAACGGTAAGTAATAGTCCATGAAACGGGTCAGAATTGGCCCAAACTGTGACGGTTGTTAACGGACACGTAAACGCACCCCGGGGATCGTCAATCGTGGAAATAGCTATGGCACCCCAGAACGATGAGTAACAGCGCACAAAACGGACCAGAATCAGCCAAAATTGTGAGTGTTGATGACCAACACGTAAACGCACCCCAGGTTTCGTCAATCGTGCAAATCACTGCGGTACCCCAAAACAGAGTAATAGTCCATGAAACGGGCAAGAATCGGCCTAAACTGCGATTGTTGATGAACGACACGTAAACGCACCTTCGGGTTCAACAACCATGGAAATCGCTTTGGGACCCCAAAACGGTGAGTAATAGTCCTTGAAACGGGCCAGAATTAGCGAAAATTGCGAGTGCTGACGATGGACACGCAAACGCACCCCGCAGATCGTCAACCGTGGAAATTGCTCTGGGATCCCAAAACGATGAGTAGTAGTCCATGAAACAACCCACAATCGAACAAAACTAGGATTGCTGGTTGAACGACACACAAACGCACTGCGGGGTACGTCAGTCGTCGAAAATCTCACCAGGACCCCAAAACTATGAGTAATAGTCCATGAAACGAGCCAGAATCGGCCAAAAGTGCGAGTGTTGATGACCGACAGTAAGCGCACCTTGGGGTCCAATAACTTTGGAAATCGCTTCGGGACCCCAAAACGATGAGTAATAGTCCACAAAACGGGTCAGAATTGGCTAAAACTGCGAGTGTTGACGATGGACACGTAAACGCACCCCGAGGATCGTCAGTCATGGAAATCGCCCTGGGACACCAAAATGGTGTGCATGAAACGGACCAGAATCAACCAAATTTGTGAGTGCTGGTGACCAACACATAAGCACACCTTGAGGTTTGACAACCATGGAAATCGCATTGGGACCCAAAATGGTGAGCAATAGTCCACGAACCTGACCAGAGTCGGCCAAAACTACGATTGTTGATGACCGGCACATAGGCGCACCTTGGGGGTTCAACAACCATAGAAATCCCTTTGGGATCCCAAAACGGTGAGTAATAGTCCCCGAAACAGGTCAGAATCGACAAAACTATCAGTGTTGATGACCGACATGTAAAAGCACCCCGGGATTCGTTAATCATGGAAATCACTCCGGGACCCTAAAATATTGAGTAATAGTCCACGAAACGGTCCAAAATCAAACAAACCGAGGACTATCGATGAACGATACATAAACGCACCCCGGGGTTCATCAATCATGGATATCGCTCAGGGACCCCAAATCAGTGAGCAATAATCCATGGAACAGGCCAGAATCGGCAAAACTGCGATTGTTCATGACCGACACGTAACCGCACCTTGGGGTTCAACAACCATGGAAATCACTTTGGGACCCCAAAACAATGAGTAACAGTCCATGAAATGGGTCAGAATCGACAAGAACCACGAGTGTTGATGACCGACACGTAAACGCACCCCGGGGTTCGTTAATCGTGGAAATCGCTCTGGGACCCCAAAACAGTGAGTCATAGTCCACGAAACGGGCCAGAATCGGCCAAATTTGTGAGTGTTGATGACCGACACGTCAACACACTTCGTGGTTCGTTAATCATGGAAATCACTCCGGGACCCCAAAATAATGAGTAGTAGTCCACGAAATGCGCCAGAATCGGCCAAATCTGTGATTGTTGATGACCAACACGTAAGCGCACCTTGGGGTTCAACTACTATGGAAATCGCTTCGGGATCCCAAAGCGGTGAGTAATAGTCCACGAACCGGTCAGAATTGGCCAAACTGTGAGTGTTGACGACGGACACGTAAATGCACCCCGAGGATCATCAATCGTGGAAATCGCCCTCGGACCCCAGAGCAATGAGTAATAGTACACAAAATGGGCTAGAATCGGCCAAAATTGTCAGTGTTGATGACCGACACGTATGCGCAACTTGGGGTTCAACTACTATGGAAATGCCTTCGGGGCCCGAAAACTGTAAGTAATAGTCAATGAAACGGGTCAGAATTGGCCCAAACTGTGACAGTTGTTCACGGACACGTAAACGCACCCCGGGGATCGTCAATCATGGAAATAGTTGTGGCACCCCAAAATGATGAGTAACAGTGCTCAAAACGGACCAGAATCAGGCAAAATTGTGAGTGTTGATGACCGACACGTAAACGCACGCCAGGTTTCGTCAATCATGCAAATCACTGCGGGACCCCTAAACAGAGTAATAGTCCAAGAAACGGGCAAGAATCGGCCTAAACTGCGATTGTTGATGAACGGCACGTAAACGCACCTTCGGGTTCGACAACCATGGAAATCGCTTTGGGACCCCAAAACGGTGAGTAATATTCCTTGAAACGGGCCAGAATCAGCGAAAATTGCGAGTGTTGACGATGGACACGCAAACGCACCCGGCGGATCGTCAACCATGGAAATTGCTCTGGGATCCCAAAATGATAAGTAGTTTTCCATGAAACAACCCACAATCAAACAAAACTAGGATTGCTGGTGAACGACACATAAACGCATTGCGGGGTATGTCAGTCGTGGAAAATCTCACCGGGACCCCAAAACAATGAGTAATAGTCCATGAAACGCGCCAGAATCGGCCTAAACTACGAGTGTTGATGACCGACAGTAAGCGCACCTTGGGGTCCAATAACTTTGGAAATTGCTTCAGGACCCCAAAACAAAGAGTAATAGTCCACAAAACGGTTCAGAATTGGCTAAAACTATGAGTGTTGATGATGGACACGTAAAGTCACCCCGAGGATCATCAGTCATGGAAATCGCCTTGGGACCCCAAAATGGTGTGCACGAAACGAAGCAGAATCATCCAAATTTGTGAGTGCTGGTGACCAACACGTAAGCACACCTTCAGGTCCGACAACCATGGAAATCGCATTGGGACCCCAAAACGGTGAGCAGTAGTCCACGAAACGGACCAGAGTCAGCCAAAAACTACGATTGTTGATGACCGGCACATAGGCGCACCTTGGGGTTCAACAACAATAGAAATCCCTTTGGGATCCCAAAACGGTGAGTAACAGTCCCCGAAACAGGTCAGAATCGACAAAAACCGCGACTGTTGATGACCGACATGTAAAAGCACCCCGGGGTTCATTAATCGTGGAAATCACACCGGGACCCCAAAATAGTGTAATAGTCCACGAAACGGTCCAAAGTCGAACAAACCTAGGACTATCGATGAACGATACATAAACGCACCCGGGGTTCGTCAATCATGGAAATCGCTCAGGGACCCAAAATCAGTGAGCAATAGTCCATGGAACGGGCCAGAATCGGTTGAAACTGCGATTCTTGATGACCGACACCTAACCGCACCTTGGGGTTAAACAACCATGGAAATCAGTTTGGGACCCCAAAACAATGAGTAATAGTCCGTGAAACGGGTCAGAATCGACAAGAACCACGAGTGTTGATGACCGACACGTAAACGCACCCCGGGGTTCGTTAATCGTGGAAAATCACTCTGGGACCCCAAAATAGTGAGTGATAGTCCACGAAACGGGCCAGAATCGGCCAAATCTGTGAGTGTTGATGACCGACACGTCAACGCACCTCGGGGTTCGTTAATCGTGGAAATCACTCCGGGACCCCAAAATAATGAGTAATAGTCCATGAAATGGGCCAGAATCGGCCAAATCTGTGATTGTTAACCACCGACACGTAAGCGCACCTTGGGGTTCAACAACTATGGGAATCGCTTCGGGATCACAAAGCGGTGAGTAATAGTCCACGAAATGGGTCAGAATTGGCCAAAACTGTGAATGTTAACGACGGACACGTAAACGCACCCCGGGGATCGTCAATCGTGGAAATAGCTGTGGCACCCCAAAACGATGAGTAACAGTGCTCAAAACAAACCAGAATCAGCCAAAATTGTGAGTGTTGATGACCAACACGTAAACGCACCCCAGGTTTCGTCAATCGTGCAAATCACTGCGGGACCCCAAAACAGAGTAATAGTCCATGAAACGGGCAAGAATCGGCCTAAACTGCGATTGTTGATGAACGACACGTAAACGCACCTTCGGGTTCAACAACCATGGAAATCGCTTTGGGACCCCAAAACGGTGAGTAATAGTCCTTGAAACGGGCCAGAATTAGCGAAAATTGCAAGTGCTGACGATGGACACGCAAACGCACCCCGCGGATCGTCAACCGTGGAAATTGCTCTGGGATCCCAAAACGATGAGTAGTAGTCCATGAAACAACCCACAATCGAACAAAACTAGGATTGCTGGTTGAACGACACACAAACGCACTGCGGGGTACGTCAGTCGTCGAAAATCTCACCAGGACCCCAAAACTATGAGTAATAGTCCATGAAATGAGCCAGAATCGGCCAAAAGTGCGAGTGTTGATGACCGACAGTAAGCGCACCTTGGGGTCCAATAACTTTCGAAATCGCTTTGGGACCCCAAAACGATGAGTAATAGTCCACAAAACGGGTCAGAATTGGCTAAAACTGCGAGTGTTGACGATGGACACGTAAACGCACCCCGAGGATCGTCAGTCATGGAAATCGCCCTGGGACACCAAAATGGTGTGCACGAAACGGACCAGAATCAGCCAAATTTGTGAGTGCTGGTGACCAACACATAAGCACATCTTGAGGTTCGACAACCATGGAAAACGCATTGGGACCCCAAAACGGCGAGCAATAGTCCACGAAACGGACCAGAGTCGGCCAAAACTACGATTGTTGATGACCGGCACATAGGCGCACCTTGGGGTTCAACAACCATAGAAATCCCTTTGGGATCCCAAAACGGTGAGTAACAGTCCCCGAAACAGGTCAGAATCGACAAAAGCCGCGAGTGTTGATGACCGACATGTAAAAGCACCCCGGGGTTTGTTAATCGTGGAAATCACTCCGGGACCCCAAAATAGTGAGTAATAGTCCACGAAACGGTCCATAATCGAACAAAAACCTAGGACTATCGATGAACGATACATAAACGCACCCCGGGGTTCGTCAATCATGGAAATTGCTCAGGGACCCCAAATCAGTGAGCAATAGTCCATGGAACGGGCCAGAATCGGTCAAAACTGCAATTGTTGATGACCGACATGTAACCGCACTTTGGGGTTCAACATCCATGGAAATCACTTTGGGACCCAAAAACAATTAGTAATAGTCCATGAAACGGGTTAGAATCGACAAGAACCACGAGTTTTGATGACCAACACGTAAACGCACCCCGGGGTTCGTTAATCGTGGAAATCACTCTGGGACCCCAAAGCAGTGAGTGATAGTCCACGAAACAGGCTAGAATCGGCCAAATCTGTGAATGTTGATGACCGACACGTCAACGCACCACGGGGTTCGTTAATCGTGGAAATCACACCGGGACCCCAAAATAATGAGTAATAGTCCACGAAATGGGCCAGAATCGGCCAAATCTGTGATTGTTGATGACCGACACGTAAGCGCACCTTGGGGTTCAACAACTATGGAAATCGCTTCGGGATCCCAAAGCGGTGAGTAATA
This sequence comes from Triticum dicoccoides, assembly GCF_002162155.2. Classification (NCBI taxonomy): domain Eukaryota; kingdom Viridiplantae; phylum Streptophyta; class Magnoliopsida; order Poales; family Poaceae; genus Triticum; species Triticum dicoccoides. The sequence goes on along the minus strand of NC_041383.1, from coordinate 1,201,677 downwards.
GTCCACGAAATGGGTTAGAATTTGCCAAAACTGTGAGTGTTGATGACGGACACGTAAATGCACCCCGCGGAACGTCAATGGTGGAAATCGCTCTCGGAACACAGAGCAATGAGTAATAGTACACAAAATGGGCTAGAATCAGCCAGAACTGTCAGTGTTGATGACCGACAGTAAGCGCACCTTGGGGTCCAATAACTTTGGAAATTGCTTCGGGACCCCAAAACGAAGAGTAATAGTCCACAAAACGGGTCAGAATTGGCTAAAACTATGAGTGTTGATCATGGACACGTAAAGTGACCCCGAGGATCATCAGTCATGGAAATCGCCCTGGGACCCCAAAATGGTGTGCACGAAACGAAGCAGAATCAGCCAAATTTGTGAGTGCTGGTGACCAACACGTAAGCACACCTTGAGGTTCGACAACCATGGAAATCGCATTGGGACCCCAAAACGGCGAGCAGTAGTCCACGAAATGGACCAGAGTCAGCCAAAAACTACGATTGTTGATGACCGGCACATAGGCGCACCTTGGGGTTCAACAACAATAGAAATCTCTTTGGGATCCCAAAACGGTGAGTAACAGTCCCCGAAACAGGTCAGAATCGACAAAAACCGCGAGTGTTGATGACCGACATGTAAAAGCACCCCGGGGTTCATTAATCGTGGAAATCACACCGGGACCCCAAAATAGTGTAATAGTTCACGAAACGGTCCAAAGTCGAACAAACCTAGGACTATCGATGAACGATACATAAACGCACCCGGGGTTCGTTAATCGTGGAAAATCACTCTGGGACCCCAAAATAGTGAGTGATAGTCCACGAAACGGGCCAGAATCGGCCAAATCTGTGAGTGTTGATGACCGACATGTAAAAGCACCCCGGGGTTTGTTAATCGCGGAAATCACTCCGGGACCCCAAAATAGTGAGCAATAGTCCACGAAACGGTCCATAATCGAACAAAAACCTAGGACTATCGATGAACGATACATAAACGCACCCCGGGGTTCGTCAATCATGGAAATCGCTCAGGGACCCCAAATCAGTGAGCAATAGTCCATGGAACGGGCCAGAATCGGTCAAAACTGCAATTGTTGATGACCGACATGTAACCGCACTTTGGGGTTCAACATCCATGGAAATCACTTTGGGACCCAAAAACAATTAATAATAGTCCATGAAACGGGTTAGAATCGACAAGAACCACGAGTTTTGATGACCAACACGTAAACGCACCCCGGGGTTCGTTAATCGTGGAAATCACCCTGGGACCCCAAAGCAGTGAGTGATAGTCCACGAAACAGGCTAGAATCGGCCAAATCTGTGAGTGTTGATGACCGACACGTCAACGCACCACGGGGTTCGTTAATCGTGGAAATCACACCGGGACCCCAAAATAATGAGTAATAGTCCACGAAATGGGCCAGAATCGGCCAAATCTGTGATTGTTGATGACCGACACGTAAGCGCACCTTGGGGTTCAACAACTATGGAAATCGCTTCGGGATCCCAAAGCGGTGAGTAATAGTCCACGAAATGGGTTAGAATTTGCCAAAACTGTGAGTGTTGATGACGGACACGTAAATGCACCCCGCGGAACGTCAATGGTGGAAATCGCTCTCGGAACACAGAGCAATGAGTAATAGTACACAAAATGGGCTAGAATCAGCCAGAACTGTCAGTGTTGATGACCGACAGTAAGCGCACCTTGGGGTCCAATAACTTTGGAAATTGCTTCGGGACCCCAAAACGAAGAGTAATAGTCCACAAAACGGGTCAGAATTGGCTAAAACTATGAGTGTTGATCATGGACACGTAAAGTGACCCCGAGGATCATCAGTCATGGAAATCGCCCTGGGACCCCAAAATGGTGTGCACGAAACGAAGCAGAATCAGCCAAATTTGTGAGTGCTGGTGACCAACACGTAAGCACACCTTGAGGTTCGACAACCATGGAAATCGCATTGGGACCCCAAAACGGCGAGCAGTAGTCCACGAAATGGACCAGAGTCAGCCAAAAACTACGATTGTTGATGACCGGCACATAGGCGCACCTTGGGGTTCAACAACAATAGAAATCTCTTTGGGATCCCAAAACGGTGAGTAACAGTCCCCGAAACAGGTCAGAATCGACAAAAACCGCGAGTGTTGATGACCGACATGTAAAAGCACCCCGGGGTTCATTAATCGTGGAAATCACACCGGGACCCCAAAATAGTGTAATAGTTCACGAAACGGTCCAAAGTCGAACAAACCTAGGACTATCGATGAACGATACATAAACGCACCCGGGGTTCGTTAATCGTGGAAAATCACTCTGGGACCCCAAAATAGTGAGTGATAGTCCACGAAACGGGCCAGAATCGGCCAAATCTGTGAGTGTTGATGACCGACATGTAAAAGCACCCCGGGGTTTGTT
>NC_041383.1:1180882-1199249 GCF_002162155.2 Triticum dicoccoides | reverse complement strand
TGTTGATGACCGACACGTCAACGCACCACGGGGTTCGTTAATCGTGGAAATCACACCGGGACCCCAAAATAATGAGTAATAGTCCACGAAATGGGCCAGAATCGGCCAAATCTGTGATTGTTGATGACCGACACGTAAGCGCACCTTGGGGTTCAACAACTATGGAAATCGCTTCGGGATCCCAAAGCGGTGAGTAATAGTCCACGAAATGGGTTAGAATTTGCCAAAACTGTGAGTGTTGATGACGGACACGTAAATGCACCCCGCGGAACGTCAATGGTGGAAATCGCTCTCGGAACACAGAGCAATGAGTAATAGTACACAAAATGGGCTAGAATCAGCCAGAACTGTCAGTGTTGATGACCGACAGTAAGCGCACCTTGGGGTCCAATAACTTTGGAAATTGCTTCGGGACCCCAAAACGAAGAGTAATAGTCCACAAAACGGGTCAGAATTGGCTAAAACTATGAGTGTTGATGATGGACACGTAAAGTGACCCCGAGGATCATCAGTCATGGAAATCGCCCTGGGACCCCAAAATGGTGTGCACGAAACGAAGCAGAATCAGCCAAATTTGTGAGTGCTGGTGACCAACACGTAAGCACACCTTGAGGTTCGACAACCATGGAAATCGCATTGGGACCCCAAAACGGCGAGCAGTAGTCCACGAAACGGACCAGAGTCAGCCAAAAACTACGATTGTTGATGACCGGCACATAGGCGCACCTTGGGGTTCAACAACAATAGAAATCCCTTTGGGATCCCAAAACGGTGAGTAACAGTCCCCGAAACAGGTCAGAATCGACAAAAACCGCGAGTGTTGATGACCGACATGTAAAAGCACCCCGGGGTTCATTAATCGTGGAAATCACACCGGGACCCCAAAATAGTGTAATAGTCCACGAAACGGTCCAAAGTCGAACAAACCTAGGACTATCGATGAACGATACATAAACGCACCCGGGGTTCGTCAATCATGGAAATCGCTCAGGGACCCAAAATCAGTGAGCAATAGTCCATGGAACGGGCCAGAATCGGTTGAAACTGCGATTCTTGATGACCGACACCTAACCGCACCTTGCGGTTAAACAACCATGGAAATCAGTTTGGGACCCCAAAACAATGAGTAATAGTCCGTGAAACGGGTTAGAATCGACAAGAACCACGAGTGTTGATGACCGACACATAAACGCACCCCGGGCTTCGTTAGTCGTGGAAAATCACTCTGGGACCCCAAAATAGTGAGTGATAGTCCACGAAACGGGCCAGAATCGGCCAAATCTGTGAGTGTTGATGACCGACACGTCAACGCACCTCGGGGTTCGTTAATCGTGGAAATCACTCCGGGACCCCAAAATAATGAGTAATAGTCCATGAAATGGGCCAGAATCGGCCAAATCTGTGATTGTTAACCACCGACACGTAAGCGCACCTTGGGGTTCAACAACTATGGGAATCGCTTCGGGATCACAAAGCGGTGAGTAATAGTCCACGAAACGGGTCAGAATTGGCCAAAACTGTGAGTGTTGACGACGGACACGTAAACGCACCCCGGGGATCGTCAATCGTGGAAATAGCTGTGGCACCCCAAAACGATGAGTAACAGTACTCAAAACAAACCAGAATCAGCCAAAATTGTGAGTGTTGATGACCAACACGTAAACGCACCCCAGGTTTCGTCAATCGTGCAAATCACTGCGGGACCCCAAAACAGAGTAATAGTCCATGAAACGGGCAAGAATCGGCCTAAACTGCGATTGTTGATGGACGACACGTAAACGCACCTGGGTTCAACAACCATGGAAATCGCTATGGGACCCCAAAACGGTGAGTAATAGTCCTTGAAACGGGCCAGAATTAGCGAAAATTGCGAGTGCTGACGATGGACACGCAAATGCACCCCGCAGATCGTCAACCGTGGAAATTGCCCTGGGATCCCAAAACGATGAGTAGTAGTCCATGAAACAACCCACAATCGAACAAAACTAGGATTGCTGGTTGAACGACACACAAACGCACTGCGGGGTACGTCAGTCATCGAAAATCTCACCAGGACCCCAAAACTATGAGTAATAGTCCATGAAACGAGCCAGAATCGGCCAAAAGTGCGAGTGTTGATGACCGACAGTAAGCGCACCTTGGGGTCCAATAACTTTGGAAATCGCTTCGGGACCCCAAAACGATGAGTAATAGTCCACAAAACGGGTCAGAATTGGCTAAAACTGCGAGTGTTGACGATGGACACGTAAACGCACCCCGAGGATCGTCAGTCATGGAAATCGCCCTGGGACACCAAAATGGTGTGCACGAAACGGACCAGAATCAGCCAAAATTGTGAGTGCTGGTGACCAACACATATGCACATCTTGAGGTTCGACAACCATGGAAAACGCATTGGGACCCCAAAACGGCGAGCAATAGTCCACGAAACGGACCAGAGTCGGCCAAAACTACGATTGTTGATGACCGGCACATAGGTGCACCTTGGGGTTCAACAACCATAGAAATCCCTTTGGGATCCCAAAATGGTGAGTAACAGTCCCCGAAACAGGTCAGAATCGACAAAAGCCGGGAGTGTTGATGACCGACATGTAAAAGCACCCCGGGGTTTGTTAATCGTGGAAATCACTCCGGGACCCCAAAATAGTGAGTAATAGTCCATGAAACGGTCCATAATCGAACAAAAACCTAGGACTATCGATGAACGATACATAAACGCACCCCGGGGTTCGTCAATCATGGAAATCGCTCAGGGACCCCAAATCAGTGAGCAATAGTCCATGGAACGGGCCAGAATCGGTCAAAACTACAATTGTTGATGACCGACACGTAACCGCACTTTGGGTTCAACATCCATGGAAATCACTTTGGGACCCAAAAACAATTAGTAATAGTCCATGAAACGGGTTAGAATCGACAAGAACCACGAGTTTTGATGACCGACACGTAAACGCACCCCGGGGTTCGTTAATCGTGGAAATCACTCTGGGACCCCAAAGCAGTGAGTGATAGTCCACGAAACAGGCTAGAATCGGCCAAATCTGTGAGTGTTGATGACCGACACGTCAACGCACCCCGGGGTTCGTTAATCGTGGAAATCACACCGGGACCCCAAAATAATGAGTAATAGTCCACGAAATAGGCCAGAATCGGCCAAATCTGTGATTGTTGATGACCGACACGTAAGCGCACCTTGGGGTTCAACAACTATGGAAATCGCTTCGGGATCCCAAAGCGGTGAGTAATAGTCCACGAAACGGATTAGAATTGGCCAAAACTGTGAGTGTTGATGACGGACACGTAAATGCACCCCGTGGAACGTCAATGGTGGAAATCGCTCTCGGAACACAGAGCAATGAGTAATAGTACACAAAATGGGCTAGAATCAGCCAAAACTGTCAGTGTTGATGACCGACAGTAAGCGCACCTTGGGGTCCAATAACTTTGGAAATTGCTTCGGGACCCCAAAACGAAGAGTAATAGTCCACAAAACGGGTCAGAATTGGCTAAAACTATGAGTGTTGATGATGGACACGTAAAGTCACCCCGAGGATCATCAGTCATGGAAATCGCCCTGGGACCCCAAAATGGTGTGCACGAAACGAAGCAAAATCAGCCAAATTTGTGAGTGCTGGTGACCAACACGTAAGCACACCTTGAGGTTCGACAACCATGGAAATCGCATTGGGACCCCAAAACGGTGAGCAGTAGTCCACGAAACGGACCAGAGTCAGCCAAAAACTACGATTGTTAATGACCGGCACATAGGCGCAACTTGGGGTTCAACAACAATATAAATCCCTTTGGGATCCCAAAACAGTGAGTAACAGTCCCCGGAACAGGTCAGAATCGACAAAAACCGCGAGTGTTGATGACCGACATGTAAAAGCACCCCGGGGTTCATTAATCGTGGAAATCACACCGGGACCCCAAAATAGTGAGTAATAGTCCACGAAACGGTCCAAAGTCGAACAAACCTAGGACTATCGATGAACGATACATAAACGCACCCGGGGTTCGTCAATCATGGAAATCGCTCAGGGACCCAAAATCAGTGAGCAATAGTCCATGGAACGGGCCAGAATCGGTCGAAACTGCGATTGTTGATGACCGACACCTAACTGCACCTTGGGGTTAAACAACCATGGAAATCAGTTTGGGACCCCAAAACAATGAGTAATAGTCCGTGAAACGGGTCAGAATCGACAAGAACCATGAGTGTTGATGACCGACACGTAAACGCACCCCAGGGTTCGTTAGTCGTGGAAAATCACTCTGGGACCCCAAAATAGTGAGTGATAGTCCACGAAACGGGCCAGAATCGGCCAAATCTGTGAGTGTTGATGACCGACACGTCAACGCACCTCGGGGTTCGTTAATCGTGGAAATCACTCCGGGACCCCAAAATAATGAGTAATAGTCCATGAAATGGGCCAGAATCGGCCAAATCTGTGATTGTTGACCACCGACACGTAAGCGCACCTTGGGGTTCAACAACTATGGAAATCGCTTCGGGATCACAAAGCGGTGAGTAATAGTCCACGAAACGGGTCAGAATTGGCCAAAACTGTGAGTGTTGACGACGGACACATAAACGCACCACGGGGATCGTCAATCGTGGAAATAGCTGTGGCACCCCAAAACGATGAGTAACAGTGCTCAAAACAAACCAGAATCAGCCAAAATTGTGAGTGTTGATGACCAACACGTAAACGCACCCCAGGTTTCGTCAATCGTGCAAATCACTGCGGGACCCCAAAACAGAGTAATAGTCCAAGAAACGGGCAAGAATCGGCCTAAACTGCGATTGTTGATGAACGACACGTAAACGCACCTTCGGGTTCAACAACCATGGAAATCGCTTTGGGACCCCAAAACGGTGAGTAATAGTCCTTGAAACGGGCCAGAATTAGCGAAAATTGCGAGTGCTGACGATGGACACGCAAACGCACCCCGCGGATCGTCAACCGTGGAAATTGCCCTGGGATCCCAAAACGATGAGTAGTAGTCCATGAAACAACCCACAATCGAACAAAACTAGGATTGCTGGTTGAACGACACACAAACGCACTGCGGGGTACGTCAGTCGTCGAAAATCTCACCAGGACCCCAAAACTATGAGTAATAGTCCATGAAACGAGCCAGAATCGGCCAAAAGTGCGAGTGTTGATGACCGACAGTAAGCGCACCTTGGGGTCCAATAACTTTGGAAATCGCTTCGGGACCCCAAAACGATGAGTAATAGTCCACAAAACGGGTCAGAATTGGCTAAAACTGCGAGTGTTGACGATGGACACGTAAACGCACCCCGAGGATCGTCAGTCATGGAAATCGCCCTGGGACACCAAAATGGTGTGCACGAAACGATGAGTGCTGGTGACCAACACATAAGCACATCTTGAGGTTCGACAACCATGGAAAACGCATTGGGACCCCAAAACGGCGAGCAATAGTCCACGAAACGGACCAGAGTCGGCCAAAACTACGATTGTTGATGACCGGCACATAGGCGCACCTTGGGGTTCAACAACCATAGAAATCCCTTTGGGATCCCAAAACGGTGAGTAACAGTCCCCGAAACAATGTTGATGACCGACATGTAAAAGCACCCCGGGGTTTGTTAATCGTGGAAATCACTCCGGGACCCCAAAATAGTGAGTAATAGTCCACGAAACGGTCCATAATCGAAAAAAAACCTAGGACTATCGATGAACGATACATAAAAGCACCCCGGGGTTCGTCAATCATGGAAATCGCTCAGGGACCCCAAATCAGTGAGCAATAGTCCATGGAACGGGCCAGAATCGGTCAAAACTGCAATTGTTGATGACCGACACGTAACCGCACCTTGGGGATCAACATCCATGGAAATCACTTTGGGACCCAAAAACAATTAGTAATAGTCCATGAAACGGGTCAGAATCGACAGGACCCCAAAATAATGAGTAATAGTCCATGAAATGGGCCAGAATCGGCCAAATCTGTGATTGTTGATGACCGACACGTAAGCGCACCTTGGGGTTCAACAACTATGGAAATCGCTTCGGGATCCCAAAGCGGTGAGTAATAGTCCACGAAACGGGTTAGAATTGGCCAAAACTGTGAGTGTTGATGACGGACACGTAAATGCACCCCGCGGAACGTCAATGGTGGAAATCGCTCTCAGAACACAGAGCAATGAGTAATAGTACACAAAATGGGCTAGAATCAGCCAAAACTGTCAGTGTTGATGACCGACATGTATGCGCAACTTGGGGTTCATCAACTATGGATATCCCTTCGGGACCCCAAAACGGTAAGTAATAGTCCACGAAATGGGTCAGAATTGGCCCAAACTATGAGGGTTGTTCACGGACACGTAAACGCACCCCGGGGATCGTCAATCGTGGAAATAGCTGTGGCACCCCAAAATGATGAGTAACAATGCTCAAAACGGACCAGAATCAGCCAAAATTGTGAGTTTTGATCACCGACACGTAAACGAACCCCGGGTTTCGTCAATCGTGCAAATCACCGCGGGACCCCAAAACAGAGTAATAGTCCAAGAAACGGGCCAGAATCGGCCTAAACTGCGATTGTTGATGAACGACACGTAAACGCACCTTCGGGTTCGACAACCATGGAAATCGCTTTGGGACCCCAAAACGGTGAGTAATAATCCTTGAAACGGGCCAGAATCAGCAAAAATTGCGAGTGTTGACGATGGACAAGCAAACGCACCCCACGGATCGTCAATTGTTGAAATTGCTCTGGGATCCCAAAACGATCAGTAGTAGTCCATGAAACAACCCACAATCGAACAAAACTAGGATTGCCGGTGAACGACACATAAACGCACTGCGGGGTACGTCAGTCGTGGAAATCTCACCGGGACCCCAAAACAATGAGTAATAGTCCATGAAACGGGCCAGAGTGTTGATGACCGACAGTAAGCGCACCTTGGGGTGCAATAACTTTGGAAATCGCTTCTGGACCCCAAAACGATGAGTAATAGTCCACAAAACGGGTCAGAATTGGCTAAAACTGTGAGTGTTGATGATGGACACATAAACGCACCCCAAGGATCGTCAGTCATGGAAATCACCCTGGGACCCCAAAATGGTGTGCAACTGCTGGTGACCAACACGTAAGCACACCTTGAGGTTCGACAACCATGGAAATCGCTTTGGGACCCCAAAACGGTGAGCAATAGTCCACGAAATGGACCAGAGTCAGCCAAAACTACGATTGTTGATGACCGGCACATAGGCACACCTTGGGGTTCAACAACCATAGAAATCCCTTTGGGATCCCAAAACGGTGAGTAATAGTCCCCGAAACAGGTAAGAATCGACAAAAACCGCGAGTGTTGATGACCGACATGTAAAAGCACCCCGGGGTTCGTTAATCGTGGAAATCACTCCGGGACCCCAAAATAGTGAGTAATAGTCCATGAAACGGTCCAAAATCGAACAAACCTAGGACTATCGATGAACAATGCATAAACGCACCCCGCGGTTCGTCAATCGTGGACATCGCTCAGGGACCCCAAATCAGTGAGCGATAGTCCATGGAACGGGCCAGAATCGGTCAAAATTGTGATTGTTGATGACCGACACGTAACCGCACCTTGGGGTTCAATAACCATGGAAATGACTTTGGGACCCCAAAACAATGAGTAATAGTACGTGAAACGGGTCAGAATCGACAAGAACCACGAGTGTTGACGACCGACACGTAAATGCACCCCGGGGTTCATTAATCGTGGAAATCACTCTGGGACCCCAAAACAGTGAGTGATAGTCCACGAAACGGGCCAGAATCGCCCAAATCTGTGAGTGTTGATGACCGACACGTCAACGCACCTCGGGGTTCGTTAATCGTGGAAATCACTCCGGGACCCCAAAATAATGAGTAATAGTCCACGAAACGGGCCAGATTCGGCCAAATCTGTAATTGTTGATGGCCGACACGTAAGCGCACCTTGGGGTTCAACAACTATGGAAATCACTTCGGGATCCCAAAGCGGTGAGTAATAGTCCACGAAACGGGTCAGAATTGGCCAAAACTATGAGTGTTGACGACGGACACGTAAATGCACCCCGAGGATCGTCAATTGTGGAAATCGCTCTCAGACCCCAGAGCAATGAGTAATAGTACACAAAATGGGCTAGAATCAGCCAAAACTGTCAGTGTTGATGACTGACACGTATGCGCAACTTGGGGTTCAACAACTATGGAAATCCCTTCAGGACACCAAAACGGTAAGTAATAGTCCACGAAACGGGTCAGAATTGGCCCAAACTGTGAGGGTTGTTCACGGACACGTAAACGCACCCCGGGGATCACCAATCGTGGAAATAGGTGTGGCACCCCAAAACGATGAGTAACAATGCTCAAAACGGACCAGAATCAGCCAAAATTGTGAGTGTTGATGACCGGCACGTAAACGCACCCCGGGGTTCGTTAGTCGTGGAAATCACTCCGGGACCCGAAAATAATGAGTAATAGTCCACGAAACGGGCCAAAATCGGCCTAAACTACGATTGTTGATGAACGACACGTAAATGCACCTTCGGGTTCGACAACCATGGAAATCGCTTTGGGACCCCAAATCGGTGAGTAATAGTCCTTGAAACGGGCCAGAATCAGCGAAAATTGCGAGTGTTGACGATGGACACGCAAACGCACCCCGCGGATCGTCAATCGTTGAAATTGCTCTGGGATCCCAAAACGATCAGTAGTAGTCCATGAAACAACCCACAATCGAACAAAACTAGGATTGCTGGTGAACGACACATAAACGCACTGCGGGGTATGTCAGTCGTGGAAATCTCATTGGGACCGCAAAACAATGAGTAATAGTCCATGAAACGAGCCAGAATCGGCCAAAACTGCGAGTGTTGATGACCGACAGTAAGCGCACCTTGGGGTCCAATAACTTTGGAAATCACTTTGGAACCCCAAAACGATGAGTAATAGTCCACAAAATGGGTCAGAATTGGCTAAAACTGTGAGTGTTGACGATGGACCCGTAAACGCACCCTGAGGATCGTCAGTCATGGAAATCGCCCTGGGACCCCAAATGGTGTGCACGAAATGGACCAGAATTGGCAAAATTTGTGACTGCTGGTGACCAACACGTAAGCACACCTTGAGGTTCGACAACCATGGAAATCGCTTTGGGACCCCAAAACGGTGAGCAATAGTCCACGAAACGAACCAGAGTCGGCCAAAACTAGGATTGTTGATGACCGGCACATAGGCGTACCTTGGGGTTCAACAACCATAGAAATCCCTTTGGGATCCCAAAACGGTGAGTAATAGTCCCCGAAACAGGTCAGAATCGACAAAAACCGCGAGTGTTGATGACCGACATGTAAAAGCACCCCGGGGTTCGTTAATCGTGGAAATCACTCCGGGACCCCAAAATAGTGAGTAATAGTCCATGAAACGGTCCAAAATCGAACAAACCTAGGACTATCGATGAACAATGCATAAACGCACCCCGCGGTTCGTCAATCGTGGACATCGCTCAGGGACCCCAAATCAGTGAGCGATAGTCCATGGAACGGGCCAGAATCGGTCAAAACTGTGATTGTTGATGACCGACACGTAACCGCACCTTGGGGTTCAATAACCATGGAAATGACTTTGGGACCCCAAAACAATGAGTAATAGTCCGTGAAACGGGTCAGAATCGACAAGAACCACGAGTGTTGACGACCGACACGTAAACGCACCCCGGGGTTCATTAATCGTGAAAATCACTCTGGGACCCCAAAACAGTGAGTGATAGTCCACGAAACGGCCCAGAATCGGCCAAATCTGTGAGTGTTGATGACCGACACGTCAACGCACCTCGGGGTTCGTTAATCGTGGAAATCACTCCGGGACCCCAAAATAATGAGTAATAGTCCACGGAACGGGCCAGATTCGGCCAAATCTGTAATTGTTGATGGCCGACACGTAAGCGCACCTTGGGGTTCAACAACTATGGAAATCACTTCGGGATCCCAAAGCAGTGAGTAATAGTCCACGAAACGGGTCAGAATTGGCCAAAACTATGAGTGTTGACGACGGACACGTAAATGCACCCCGCGGATCGTCAATCGTTGAAATTGCTCTGGGATCCCAAAACGATCAGTAGTAGTCCATGAAACAACCCACAATCGAACAAAACTAGGATTGCTGGTGAACGACACATAAACGCACTGCGGGGTATGTCAGTCGTGGAAATCTCATTGGGACTGCGAAACAATGAGTAATAGTCCATGAAACGAGCCAGAATCGGCCAAAACTGCGAGTGTTGATGACTGACAGTAAGCGCACCTTGGGGTCCAATAACTTTGGAAATCACTTTGGAACCCCAAAACGATGAGTAATAGTCCACAAAATGGGTCAGAATTGGCTAAAACTGTGAGTGTTGACGATGGACCCGTAAACGCACCCTGAGGATCGTCAGTCATGGAAATCGCCCTGGGACCCCAAATGGTGTGCACGAAATGGACCAGAATTGGCAAAATTTGTGACTGCTGGTGACCAACACGTAAGCACACCTTGAGGTTCGACAACCATGGAAATCGCTTTGGGACCCCAAAACGGTGAGCAATAGTCCACGAAACGAACCAGAGTCGGCCAAAACTAGGATTGTTGATGACCGGCACATAGGCGTACCTTGGGGTTCAACAACCATAGAAATCCCTTTGGGATCCCAAAACGGTGAGTAATAGTCCCCGAAACAGGTCAGAATCGACAAAAACCGCGAGTGTTGATGACCGACATGTAAAAGCACCCCGGGGTTCGTTAATCGTGGAAATCACTCCGGGACCCCAAAATAGTGAGTAATAGTCCATGAAACGGTCCAGAATCGAACAAACCTAGGACTATCGATGAACAATGCATAAACGCACCCCGCGGTTCGTCAATCGTGGACATTGCTCAGGGACCCCAAATCAGTGAGCGATAGTCCATGGAACGGGCCAGAATCGGTCAAAACTGTGATTGTTGATGACCGACACGTAACCGCACCTTGGGGTTCAATAACCATGGAAATGACTTTGGGACCCCAAAACAATGAGTAATAGTCCGTGAAACGGGTCAGAATCGACAAGAACCACGAGTGTTGACGACCGACACGTAAACGCACCCCGGGGTTCATTAATCGTGGAAATCACTCTGGGACCCCAAAACAGTGAGTGATAGTCCACGAAACGGCCCAGAATCGGCCAAATCTGTGAGTGTTGATGACCGACACGTCAACGCACCTCGGGGTTCGTTAATCGTGGAAATCACTCCGGGACCCCAAAATAATGAGTAATAGTCCACGAAACGGGCCAGATTCGGCCAAATCTGTAATTGTTGATGGCCGACACGTAAGCGCACCTTGGGGTTCAACAACTATGGAAATCACTTCGGGATCCCAAAGCGGTGAGTAATAGTCCACGAAACGGGTCAGAATTGGCCAAAACTATGAGTGTTGACGACGGACACGTAAATGCACCCCGAGGATCGTCAATTGTGGAAATCGCTCTCGGACCCCAGAGCAATGAGTAATAGTACACAAAATGGGCTAGAATCAGCCAAAACTGTCAGTGTTGATGACTGACACGTATGCGCAACTTGGGGTTCAACAACTATGGAAATCCCTTCAGGACACCAAAACGGTAAGTAATAGTCCACGAAACGGGTCAGAATTGGCCCAAACTGTGAGGGTTGTTCACGGACACGTAAACGCACCCCGGGGATCACCAATCGTGGAAATAGGTGTGGCACCCCAAAACGATGAGTAACAGTGCTCAAAACGGACCAGAATCAGCCAAAATTGTGAGTGTTGATGACCGGCACGTAAACGCACCCCGGGGTTCGTTAGTCGTGGAAATCACTCCGGGACCCGAAAATAATGAGTAATAGTCCACGAAACGGGCCAAAATCGGCCTAAACTACGATTGTTGATGAACGACACGTAAATGCACCTTCGGGTTCGACAACCATGGAAATCGCTTTGGGACCCCAAATCGGTGAGTAATAGTCCTTGAAACGGGCCAGAATCAGCGAAAATTGCGAGTGTTGACGATGGACACGCAAACGCACCCCGCGGATCGTCAATCGTTGAAATTGCTCTGGGATCCCAAAACGATCAGTAGTAGTCCATGAAACAACCCACAATCGAACAAAACTAGGATTGCTGGTGAACGACACATAAACGCACTGCGGGGTATGTCAGTCGTGGAAATCTCATTGGGACCGCGAAACAATGAGTAATAGTCCATGAAACGAGCCAGAATCGGCCAAAACTGCGAGTGTTGATGACCGACAGTAAGCGCACCTTGGGGTCCAATAACTTTGGAAATCACTTTGGAACCCCAAAACGATGAGTAATAGTCCACAAAATGGGTCAGAATTGGCTAAAACTGTGAGTGTTGACGATGGACCCGTAAACGCACCCTGAGGATCGTCAGTCATGGAAATCGCCCTGGGACCCCAAATGGTGTGCACGAAATGGACCAGAATTGGCAAAATTTGTGACTGCTGGTGACCAACACGTAAGCACACCTTGAGGTTCGACAACCATGGAAATCGCTTTGGGACCCCAAAACGGTGAACAATAGTCCACGAAACGAACCAGAGTCGCCCAAAACTACGATTGTTGATGACCGGCACATAGGCGTACCTTGGGGTTCAACAACCATAGAAATCCCTTTGGGATCCCAAAACGGTGAGTAATAGTCCCCGAAACAGGTCAGAATCGACAAAAACCGCGAGTGTTAATGACCGACATGTAAAAGCACCCCGGGGTTCGTTAATCGTGGAAATCACTCCGGGACCCCAAAATAGTGAGTACTAGTCCATGAAACGGTCCAAAATCGAACAAACCTAGGACTATCGATGAACAATGCATAAACGCACCCCGCAGTTCGTCAATCATGGACATCGCTCAGGGACCCCAAATCAGTGAGCGATAGTCCATGGAACGGGCCAGAATCGGTCAATACTGTGATTGTTGATGACCGACACGTAACCGCACCTTGGGGTTCAATAACCATGGAAATGACTTTGGGACCCCAAAACAATGAGTAATAGTCCATGAAACGGGTCAGAATCGACAAGAACCGCGAGTGTTGATGACCGACACATAAACGCACCCCGGGGTTCGATAATCATGGAAATCACTCTGGGACCCCAAAACAGTGAGTGATAGTCCACGAAACCGGCCAGAATCGGCCAAATCTGTGAGTGTTGATGACCGGCATGTCAACGCACCTTGGGGTTCGTTAATCGTGGAAATCACTCCAGGACCCAAAAATAATGAGTAATAGTCCACGAAATGGGTCAGAATTGGCCAAATCTTTGATTGTTGATGACCAACACGTAAGCGCACCTTGGGGTTCAACAACTATGGAAATCGCTTCGGGATCCCAAAGCGGTGAGTAATAGTCCACGAAACGGTTCAGAATTGGCCAAAACTGTGAGTGTTGACGACGGACACGTAAATGCACCCCGAGGATCGTCAATCATGGAAATCGCTCTCGTACCCCAGAGCAATGAGTAATAGTACACAAAATGGGCCAGAATCGGCCAAAACTGTCAGTGTTGATGACCGACACGTATGCGCAACTTGGGGTTCAACAACTATGGAAATCCCTTAGGGACCCCAAAACGGTAAGTAATAGTCCACGAAACGGGTCAGAATTGGCCCAAACTGTGAGTGTTCTTCACGGCCACGTAAACGCACCCCGGGGATCGTCAATCATGGAAATAGCTCTGGCACCCCAGAACGATGAGTAACAGTGCTCAAAATGGACCAGAATCAGCCAAAATTGGCCCAAGTAATAATCCACGAAACGGTCCAAAATCAAACAAACCTAGGACTATCGATGAACGATACATAAACACACCCCGGGGCTCCTCAATCATGGAAATCGCTCACGGACCCCAAATCGGTGAGCGATAGTCCATGGAACGGGCCAGAATCGGTCAAAACTGTGATTGTTGATGACCGACACGTAACCGCACCTTGGGGTTCAATAACCATGGAAATGATTTGGGACCCCAAAACAATGAGTAATAGTCCGTGAAACGGGTCAGAATCGACAAGAACCGCGTGTCTTGATG
This sequence comes from Triticum dicoccoides, assembly GCF_002162155.2. Taxonomy (NCBI): domain Eukaryota; kingdom Viridiplantae; phylum Streptophyta; class Magnoliopsida; order Poales; family Poaceae; genus Triticum; species Triticum dicoccoides. The sequence goes on along the minus strand of NC_041383.1, from coordinate 1,185,155 downwards.
ACCGACACGTAAACGCACCCCGGGGTTCATTAATCGTGGAAATCACTCTGGGACCCCAAAACAGTGAGTGATAGTCCACGAAACGGGCCAGAATCGGCCAAATCTGTGAGTGTTTATGACCGACACGTCAACGCACCTCGGGGTTCGTTAATTGTGGAAATCACTCCGGGGCCCCAAAATAATGAGTAATAGTCCACGAAACGGGACAGATTCAGCCAAATCTGTAATTGTTGATGGCCGACACCTAAGCGCACCTTGGGGTTCAACAACTATGGAAATCGCTTCGGGATCCCAAAGCGGTGAGTAATAGTCCACGAAACGGGTCAAAATTGGCCAAAACTATGAGTGTTGACGACGGACATGTAAATGCACCCCGAGGATCGTCAATCGTGGAAATTGCTCTCGGAACCCAGAACAATGAGTAATAGTACACAAAATGGGCTAGAATCAGCCAAAACTGTCAGTGTTGACGACCGACACGTATGCGCAACTTGGGGTTCAACAAATATGGAAATCCCTTCGGGACCCCAAGATGGTAAGTAATAGTCCACGAAACGGGTCAAAATTGGCCCAAACTGCGAGGGTTGTTCACGGACACGGAAACGCACCCCGGAGATCGTCAATCATGGAAATAACTGTGGCACCCAAAAACGATGAGTAACAGTGCTCAAAACGGACCAGAATTAGCCAAAATTGTGAGTGTTGATGACCGGCACGTAAACGTACCCCAGGTTTCGTCAATCGTGCAAATCACTGCGGGACCCCAAAACAGAGTAATAGTCCACGAAACGGGCCAAAATCAGCCTAAACTACGATTGTTGATGAACGACACGTAAACGCACCTTGGGGTTCAACAACTGTGAGTGTTGACGACGGACACGTAAATGCTCCCCGAGGATCGTCAATCGTGGAAATCGCTGTCGGACCCCAGAGCAATGAGTAATAGTACACAAAATGTGCTAGAATCGGCCAAAACTGTCAGTGTTGATGACCGACACGTATGCGCAACTTGGGGTTCAACAGCTATGGAAATCCCTTCGGGACCCCAAAAAAGTAAGTAATAGTCGACAAAACGGGTCAGAATTGGCCCAAACTGTGACTATTGTTCATGGACACGTAAACGCACCCCGGGGATCGTCAATCGTGGAAATAGTTGTGGCACGCCAAAACAATGAGTAACAGTGCTCAAAATGGACCAGAATCAGCCAAAATTGTGAGTGTTGATGACCGACGCGTAAATGCACCCCATGTTTTGTCAATCGTGCAAATCATTGCGGGACCCCAAAACAGAGTAATAGTCCAAGAAATAGGCCAGAATCGGCCTAATCTGTGATTGTTGATGACCGACACGTAAGCGCACCTTGGGGTTGAACAACTATGGAAATCACTTCGGGATCCCAAAGCAGTGAGTAATAGTCGACGAAACGGGTCAGAATTGGCGAAAACTGTGAGTGTTGACGACCGACACGTAAATGCTCCCCGAGGATCGTCAATCGTGGAAATAGTTGTGGCACCCCAAAACGATGAGTAACAGTGCTCAAAACGGAACAGAATTAGCCAAAATTGTGAGTGTTGATGACCGACATGTAAACGCACCCCAGGTTTCATCAATCGTGCAAATCACTGCAGGACCCCAAAACAGAGTAATAGTCCATGAAACGGGCCAGAATCGGCCTATACTGCGATTGTTGATGAACGACACGTAAACGCACCTTCGGGTTCGACAACCATGGAAATCGCTTTGGGACCCCAAAACGGTGAGTAATAGTCCTTGAAACGGGCCAGAATCAGCGAAAATTGCGAGTGTTGACGATGGACATGCAAACGCACCACGCGGATCGTCAATCGTTGAAATTGCTCTGGGATCCCAAAACTATGAGTAGTAGTCCATGAAACAACCCACAATCAAACAAAACCAGGATTGCTGGTGAACGACACATAAAGGCACTGCGGGGTACGTCAGTCGTGGAAATCTCACCGGGACCCCGAAACAATGAGTACTAGTCCATGAAACGGGCCAGAATTGGCCAAAAGTGCGAGTGTTGATGACCGACAGTAAGCGCACCTAGGGGTCCAATAACTTTGGAAATCGCTTCGGGACCCCAAAACGATGAGTAATAGTCCACAAAATGGGTCAGAATTGGCTAAAATTGTGAGTGTTGACGACGGACACATAAACGCACCCCGAGGATCGCCAGTCATGGAAATCGCCTTGGGACCCCCAAATGGTGTGCACGAAACGGACCAGAATCGGCCAAATTTGTGAGTGTTGATGACCAACAGGTAAGCAAACTTTGAGGTTCGACAACCATGGAAATCACTTTGGGACCCAAAACGGTGAGCAGTAGTCCACGAGACGGACCAGAGTCGGCCAAAACTACGATTGCTGATGTCCGGCACATTGGCACACCTTGGGGTACAACAACTATAGAAATCCCTTTGGGATCCCAAAACGGCGAGTAATAGTCCCCGAAACAGGTCAGAATCGACAAATACCGCGAGTGTTGATGACCGACATGTAAAAGCACCCCGGGGTTCGTTAATCGTGGAAATCACTCCGGGACCCCAAAATAGTGAGTAATAGTCCACGAAACGATCTAAAATCGAACAAACCTAGGACTATCGATGAACGATACATAAACGCACCCCGTGGTTCGTCAATCACGGAAATCGCTCAGGGACCCCAAATCAGTGAGCAATAGTCCATGGAATGGGCCAGAATCGGTCAAAACTGCGATTGTTGATGACCGACACGTAACCGCACCTTGGGGTTCAACAACCATGGAAATCACTTTGGGACCCCAAAACAATGAGTAATAGTCCATGAAACGGGTCAGAATCGACAAGAACCGCGAGTGTTGATGACCGACACGTAAACGCAGCACGGGGTTCGTTAATCGTGGAAATCACTCTGGGACCCCAAAACAGTGAGTGATAGTCCACGAAACGGGCCAGAATAGGCCAAATCTGTGAGTGTTGATGACCGACACGTCAACGCACCTCGGGGTTCGTTAAACGTGGAAATCACTCCGGGACCCGAAAATAATGAGTAATAGTCCATGAAATGGGCCAGAATCGGCCAAATCTGTGATTGTTGATGGCCGACACGTAAGCGCACCTTGGGGTTCGACAACTATGGAAATCGCTTTGGGATCCCAAAGCGGTGAGTAATAGTCCATGAAACGGGTCAGAATTGGCCAAAACTGTGAGTGTTGACGACAGACACGTAAATGCACCCCGAGGATCGTTAATTGTGGAAATCGCTCTTGGACCCCAGAGCAATGAGTAATAGTACACAAAATGGGCTAGAATCGGCCAAAACTGTCAGTGTTGATGACCGACACGTATGCGCAACTTGGGGTTCAACAACTATGGAAATCCCTTCGGGACCCCAAAACAGTAAGTAATAATCCATGAAACGGGTCAGAATTGGCCCAAACTGTGAGTGTTGTTCACGGACACGTAAACGCACCCCGGGGATAGTCAATCGTGGAAATGGCTCTGGCACCCCAAAACGATGAGTAACAGTGCTCAAAACGGACCAGAATCAGCCAAAATTGTGAGTGTTGATGACCGACACGTAAACGCACCCCAGGTTTTGTCAATCGTGCAAATCGCTTCGGGACCCCAAAACAGAGTAATAGTCCAAGAAACGGGCCAGAATCGGCCTAAACTGCGATTGTTGATGAACGACACGTAAACGCACCTTCGCGTTCGACAACCATGGAAATCGCTTTGGGACCCCAAAACGGTGAGTAATAGTCCTTGAAACGGGCCAGAATCAGCGAAAATTGCGAGTGTTGACGATGGACACGCAAACGCACCCAGCGGATCGTCAATCGTGGAAATTGCTCCGGGATCCCAAAATGATCAGTATAGTCCATGAAATAACCCACAATCAAACAAAACTAGGATTGCTGGTGAACGACACATAAACGCACTACGGGGTACGTCAGTCGTGGAAATCTCACCGGGACCACGAAACAATGAGTAATAGTCCATGAAACGGGCCAGAATCGGCCAAAACTGCGAGTGTTGATGACCGACAGTAAGCGCACCTAGGGGTCCAATAACTTTGGATATCGCTTCGGGACCCCAAAACGATGAGTAATAGTCCACAAAACGGGTCAGAATTGGCTAAAATTGTGAGTGTTGATGACGGACACGTAAACGCACCCCGAGGATCGTCAGTCATGGAAATCGCCTTGGGACCCCAAAACGGTGTGCACGAAACGGACCAGAATCGGCCAAATTTGTGAGTGTTGATAACCAA